>NC_134356.1:26943456-27120956 GCF_048569485.1 Anomaloglossus baeobatrachus
AGCTTCCAAAGGGGCTAGGTGTAGGTTTTAAAGTATCCGGCTGTCTGTATTTCTGAGCTGTAAGTAAGGTAGAAATGGGGGGCTTTTTGAGCAAGCTGTTGATTTGTATATAGGTGTATGGTTAATCAAGCTTGTGATTTCTCTGTTTGGTTCTCGGAGAGTTAATTGTCTGTTATTGTTCACGGAGGGAGAGGAAACGGAGGCTAAGGAGCTGCTGTCTTTGTTCTGTGAAAAAGCAGGGGGGGGAAGTTAATCACCCACTGCCTGCAGTTTTTTTCTTCTTCACTGAGAGCAAAGAGGCAGACTGCGGGGGGTCTGGTAGAGCCCAGGGACATCCATAACAGTCTTTCTATTGAGAACAAAGAATGCGAGAGGGGGGAGCAGAAGCCCACAGAAGCAGCTACATCCTTACATTCTTACACTCAGAGGAAGCAAAAAGGTGGGGGCCATATGTCCACCAGCTGCTTGAGACAGAGCGGAGATCGAATTACATAGCTACGTTCCTGCTGTCTTTTAGCTGAGAAACAAGGGGGGTGGAAAAGTGAACAGGCAGAGACAAGACAGCGCATCTCTTTGGAGTGAGGAGAGAGGAGGGGTCAGTGGGCTAATATACAGGAGATGGCTGCAGCCTTTGACAAGTGTTATTTTGGTTTGGATTAGAGAGAAATTAATGCGTTTTTCAGTCTTTTTAAATTGTTTGTTTTTGAACAGAAGTATGAGAACTAGCGATTCCCCTGTGTTGCGGATAACACAGCCACTGTTTGTTAGATATTGAATATTAAATATTGAATATTAAATATTGAATGTTGAATGTTGGATAGATAATAAACGAGGCGGGAAGGGTTCTGTTAACTTAAAGTGGATTTAGCGTATTCCCCTGCGGTTCAGGCGCAAGTCACTGTCTGCGTGGCAGACGAGGCGGGAAAGGAACTCACTTTAGTTGAGGTAAGGGTGCTGGAGTTAGCGGATTCTCCTGCGTATTAGACGCGAGTCACTGTCAGCGTGTTACAAACGCGGACGAGGCGAGAAAGGACTCCGTTGGAACTGCCGGTCCAATTAAGCACTGTATACTCTGTTCAAAAGATAAATATGTTGTTTTTAGTAGAAGCTGAGAACGCTGTCGCCCTAGTTACAAAAAAACGGAAAAAAATATAAAAGATTGCAAAAAGTTGTGTAAAATCGTTGGACTACCACTAGATGGCAGGCTGCAACCCATGTATTGAAGTTCAGATTAATCTGTAGTGAGTTTATAATGAAGAACAAAGACCCCATTCACTGTCTGTTGCTGTTTGTAGAATCACTAAATGTTTTTCTCTAGCTGTGCCTCATGGTTTTCCTTTAGAAGTCATTATATCTGGTGCTAATCAAATCTCTCCTTTGTATGCTGGAATGCAAATTTACAGGCACTAAAAGTATCCCTGGTTTACTACAGCCACTCCCAGTACACCCAGGGAGTCACAACATGGATGCTACACCCGGAAGTCAGGTGCCTGGAACTTCCTGTGGCAGCCGTCTTGCTACACCCACTGATGGCAGTACACCTCATAAGCCACACCCCTCGCAATGGCTCTTTGTTCAAAGCTCTCCACCCATCCCCCGGTGGGAGGTGTTCTGTGGTATATATGACTAACACATTTGAATAAGTATAAATAGTATATTTGTTTACTCAGCTATCCCATACATGCAAGTCAAAGATAAGTAAGTGAAACTTTTACAGAATTGATAAAGTCAGAGATAAGAATGGAATGTGTCTTTCCCCAATAGTGATGTAAGTTTGGTTTAACCCTTAGAGTTCAGGATTTCCCATTTTTAGGTTGCTGTTTATACCGGAATAGGGAATATTAGATTTCATGGGATGTGCGATATAATTTGTGTTGTTTTGTTTTTAATGGCGATTTATTTGAACAATATATTTTTATTTTGTGACTATCATTTTTTCTGTTTTTATGATTATTTCTAAACAATTCATATATTTTTGCAGGTTAGTTGCCTAGTCACAGCTGTCATTTCATCATGTCTCAGTTGTTTTTACTATGAAAGGTTTTTCTTTTCTTTATGGATACAGTGTTTATTGTAAGGTTTTAAAATTTCCCAGTAATGTATATTGTTGTGAGATATACGTTATTTTCAGTGTTTGTTCTTTTTAAGTTTTAGTATGTGGCTAATTTATTACCTGCTGTTTTATCTTTTCTTTTAGGGAATACCAGTATAAAAACGCTGAATTTTGCCATATTGGTAAATAAACAATTAAACAAGGGGGGAATAAGGTATTAATTATATTTTCCAGTTTCTTCGAGGGTGCAGTAGGCATATTAGATAGGTTTTGAAGCTGACCTTTTTCCCATAGGTTATGTTTATTAGATTACTATGAGGTATATCTGTTAACTGAAATAGGAAAGTTTTGTCTTATATGTTTATTTGTTTATTTGTTTGTTTATTTAGTATTCTCAGTCATGTGAAGTATAGATGACCACTAACTGTATTATGATCAGAGATGAAGTTATAAGAATGATCTAATGTATATTTTTTATTTTTTGTTTTTATAGATGAAACCAGATGGTGGTCGATTCTGCACTGGATATGCTGCTGTTTACACCACATGAGGTAGTCTAAATTCGACCACTCCCTCCAATCCTATTGATACAGGAGACAGTGATGCATTAATGTCTCTCTTGATGGGTAGAACAGGAGTGGGTAAGAGTCTTTAGAGGTGTATGTAGGTTGTAGATTTTTTCCTGTTGTCAAATGAATTAGGTATGCCGAAAAGAAAGTCTAGATCTGAGCTGATGGATTCGGATGGAGATCCTCGCACAGGTGCAGCTGACCAAGAAGCAGTGAATGGGCCTAGAGTTGAGAGTCTTTCACCAATACCGACCATGCCTTGGTGACATTGGTCACGTCAGTGACTTCTGTCACTCCTTGTGTTCTTAAATCCCTACAGGAACAAGCGATACAACAAGGAATGGAGTGTGACATGCAGGGAGCCAGCTGACTGAGGAAGGTCTGTGGACAAAGGGTGGTAAGCTTTCTCTGCCATGAGAGCTCTTCTTAATGATGGCCCAGGTAACATCTGTGAAAGACAATTGTCAGTGTGTGCTTTGGTGACACCGGGTTCAGTACCCAGGTGGGCAGATTCACCCAGTCTTGTAAGACAAGTGCCTAGATCGAAGTGAGAAAAAACTGTAAAGAGTCCGTAGAAACACCCTGCACCTACTCTACCCATTCTTAGAGACCGCAAACTGATTATAGATGTATATCATGAGCACGTTGTATGCAAGTCTGTGCGTGTTGTGTAAATTTCTTTCCAGGTTTGGTCAGAGGCATTCCAGTGCAGAAAACGATATTATTGTTGAGAAGCACATGAAGGTGGTATGTAAAGAAAAATGTGTTTACAAAAAGTGTATATTTTATAGAAAAGTGGAAACTAGTAAATCGTGTATAAAATGTATATGTTTTGTTTTCTTTTTGCAATAAGCAGGTCTTTATGTAAGATGTTATTAGTTTAGCATAGACATGTATATTTTTATATAATTGACTGAATAGTGTGATAAACAGGTGTATTCTCCAATTCCAGATCTTAAATCAGAGCTATTAGCATATGGTCTCCAGTCAGGAGACTGATTGATCCTAAAGGACAAGCGAGAAAGAGCTATGAGTCAACACTAGAGGAGCTGATCCAACCACAGAAAAATCTATGGATCCACACCTCGCATTGCAGAAGGGTTAATCAACCAGAGCTGCACTGAGCGTTCTGCTCATACTTATCCTTTTCAGAAAACCCTGTACAGTCTTAGACCAACATTGCCAGAACAGTTAGAAGAGAGGACTTAGAGAACCTTGGGACATGGGAAAGTCCAACTACAAAGGGTGAGGACTCGCCTAGGAGTCCTTGGTCTCAAACCGGTGAAAAAAACCACTTCCCCTCTCCACCCATGCCTCAATGTTCAGTTAGGCAGGTTTTCCGATAGGTCTTTCTACCTCTCTTCCTAAGGGAACATAGTACCCTTAGAATTCAGAAATGGCAAAAGTAAGTCTTTAGGGGGGACTGTTGAGGAGAAAGAATTGAGTATCCAAAAATACTTAATTCAGCCATTTCATAGACTCAGTTATATAGTTCAGTAGATGTGAACTAACACACATATTTGTGAATGCTTTTGTTTCTTACTAACATGTATATATGTATATTGCATATTCAGTGTATTTTCCTTAGACTCAGTATATACTAGGATATATATATATATATATATATATATATATATATATATATGTATAGCTTGAAGATGGCTGCTATTTCCTGTCCTACACCCAAGACAGATGGACAAAAGGAAATTCCTGGAGTCTGGACTGACCAATCCAAGAAGGATGTGTAGATCTCTCTACGTCATGAAGCCCTGCCCTGTGATACTTGATTGGACTAAAACTTTTGTTTACACCCCCTTACCGCTCGGTCTAGAGTTTCTTTCAAACAATAAAAAACACATTTGGTTAAGAGCCAGTCATGGAGATAGATGTAACTGACTTGCTGTCCAGTTATTTTTCATTCTCGTGTGCACACATGACATTTTTAATTAGAAGCAGCAGCCGGATATCGAGAGATCCTTTGAGTCTCATCATCATCGTCATTCTGACCTTGACATTGTCAGATCCTGATATTCTTATGAGTCTTATAACAGTATGACGATATATAGTAATTCTGGCCACCACTAGGGGGAGCTAAATGTTTAAAGAGTTATGCAGCATTTTTTGGACTTAAAGGGGTTTTTCACTTCTAGAAAACTGGTTCCCAAACATTTCCCAGCCTTTAACAAAGTTAGGCTATGTGCGCACAGTGCGTTTTTTCGCAGCGTTTTTACGCGTTTTTCGGGTGCGTTTTTGGCCTCAAAACTGCAGGACTTTGCTTCCCCAGCAAAGTCTATGAGTTTTCATTTTTGCTGTCCGCACACATCTGTTTTTTTTCAGCTGCGTTTTTGTGGTGCCACAAAAACGCAGCATGTCAATTATTCCCGCGTTTTTCACTGCGCTTTTCATCCATTGAGTGCAATGGGATGTTGAAAGACGCAATGAGAAACGCAAATTGCAAATATAGCTGCGTTTTGGTGCGTTTCTAAGACCAAAAACGCAGCTATAAACGCAGGAGGTGGGTAGTAAAGTGACGTGTACAGGAAGAGGATTCCTTCTGTCAGTAAACACAGAAGCGTGAATCCTCCCGGTACCGTCACCGCCGCGTCCACCTCCCGTCCTGTGCATGTATGCTGCCGTGCGGCGCCATGTCTGGGCGGGAGGTGGAAGCGGCAATCAAAAGTGAACAGTAGAAAAAAAAAAAAAAAAGTTATACTCACCTGTCTGCAGGGTCCCGGTGCCATGTCCGCTCCCAGATTCTGTCACGGTATCGCCGCTCCGGCAGTGTGCAGTCTCCCCGGGTACGTATGCCTGCAGGATGCAGGACCTGGCGATGGATCACCTGATGCAGTCACCTGACGCATCAGGTGATCGTAAGTATCGCGGTGACGCGGGCGCCCGGCCGGCTATCAGCTGATCCTGCCGTCAGGAGACTTCATCCCTGATTACCGGCAGCTGCAGCGATCGGACAGGATCAGACTCCCGCCCCATCGCTGCAGGAGCTGCCGGTAATCAGCACATAAGTGAGTATTTTTTGTTTTTTTGCACCGATGCTTCAGCTGATTGTATAATCGGCTTTTATACAATCAGCTGAAGTGTGATGTGCTTCAGCCCCTAGAACCTGACACATCATCTGATCGCTTTGCCTTCCAGCAAACCGATCAGATGATATTGGATCCGGATTGGACGGCGCGGGACCCTGACCCAGGATTACTGCGGAGGGGGGTGCTTTATTTCAATAAAGATGGAGTCACTAATTGTGTTGTGTTTTATTTCTAATAAAAATATTTTTCTGTGTGTTGTGGTTTTTTTTTATCTTTACTAGAAATTCATGGTGGCCATGTCTAATATTGGCGTGACACCATGAATTTCGGGCTTAGGGCCAGCTATACAGCTAGCCCTAACCCCATTATTACCTAGCTAGCCACCCGGCATCAGGAAGAGTTGGATACAGCGCCAGAAGATGGCGCTTCTATGAAAGCGCCATTTTCTGGGGTGGCTGTGGGACTGCAATTCACAGCGGGGGTGCCCAGAAAGCATGGGCACCCTGCACTGTGGATTCCAATCCCCAGCTGCCTAGTTGTACCCGGCGGAACTCAAAAATTTGGCGAAGCTCACGTCATTTTTTTTTTTAATTATTTCATGAAATTCATGAAATAATTAAAAAAAAGGGCTTCTCTATATTTTTGGTTCCCAGCCAGGTACAAATAGGCAGCTGGGGGTTGGTGGCAGCCCGTACCTGCCTGCTGTACCCGGCTAGCATACAAAAATATGGCGAAGCCCACGTAATTTTTTTTTTGGGGGAGGCAAAGAAATCCTGCATACAGTCCTGGAAGGAGGATGCTGAGCCTTGTAGTTCGACAGCTGCTGTCTGCTCTCCTGCATACACTAATGGATGGAGGATGCTGAGCCTTGCAGTTCTGCAGCTGCTGTCTGCTCTCCTGCATACACTAATGGATGGAGGATGCTGAGCCTTGCAGTTCTGCAGCTGCTGTCTGCTCTCCTGCATGCACTATTGGATGGAGTATGCTGAGACTTGTAGTTCTGCAGCTGTCTGCTCTCCTGCATACATTAGTGGAGAATGAAGAACATATTGAAGAAGGAAATGACATCAGACCTTTTTTTTTTTGTTCACTGATAAAAAACGCATAAAGACGCAGTGAGCAAAAACGCAGCAAAACGCAGCAAAAAACGCACCAAATCGCGGCAAAACGCGCGCGTTTTTTGCCGCGTTTTTTTGTGCGTTTTTTGCCGCAAAAAACGCAGTGTGTGAACCTAGCCTTAGACAGTACTCGCCCTCCCGCTGTTCGGCACCAGTTCTCCACACCCGCTTTGGTTTCTGTGTTTTGGCTGCAGCGGTGACACCATGACTGCAACGCACATTGCTGTGACCTGACGCTGGACCGGGGGAGGGGGGAGTACTGTCTAAGTTTGTGATTTTACATGCTGGGAAAGGATTAGAGATCACTTTTCTATAAATGGAAAACTCCTTTAATGACAGCTGTATAAATCTTTATGCTGTGATCTCCCCTTCGTAATGGCTGATAGTAGCGGCTGTTAAGGCCGCTTTACACGCTACGATATCGCTAGCGATCGCACCCGCCCCCCTCGTTTGTGCGTCACGGGCAAATCGTTGCCCGTGGCGCACAATATCGCTAACACCCGTCACACGTACTTACCTCCCTAGCGACCTTGCTGTGGGCAGTGAACAACCTCTTCCTGAAGGGGGAGGGACGTTCGGCGTCACAGCGTCGTCACACAGCGGCCGCCCAATAGAAGCGGTGGGGCGGAGATGAGCGGCCGGAACATCCCGCCCACCTCCTCCCTTCCTCATTGCAGGCGGCGACAGGTACGATGTTGTTCCTCGTTCCTGCGGTGTCACACATAGCGATGTGTGCTGCCGCAGAAACGACGAACAACCTGCGTGCAGAAGTCGGAACAACATTTGGGATATGAACGACGTGTCAACGATCAAGTGAGTATTTTTAATCGTTGAAACTCGCTCGTAGGTGTCACATGCAACGATATCACTAACAAGGCCGGATGTGCGTCATTAATTTCGTGACCCTGGCAATATCTCATTAGCGATATCGTAGTGTGTACAGGCCCCTTTACAGTCATATAACTATCAGGGTACAGGTAGGAGCCGGCGGCAGTGACTCCGGCCTCATAGTACTCGGCTATGCTACTAGTGATTTCAATATTCAGAAAACGCCGCCTTCATGTGCTCGATGTGCTGACTACACAGGATGAAAATAACAGGATCTGTCAACAACACCTCATGTCATCATAACAGCAAATGGATCCGGTTGCCAGAGTCAAGACAACAATCATTTACTAAATGAAAGTGGAAGCAGCGATCGGCTGATCATCAGGAGATCTCAAGGGGAATAGATTATCTATATCTTCTACTAATTAAAACCGGAGCTCAGCCTGCTGTACACAAGGGAAATGTTCGCACTTTTCTGTAGCATCTGTCTTTAAAGGGAATCTGTCAGCAGGTTTTTGCTATGTAATCTGATAGCAGTATGATGTAGGGAAAGAAAGTCTGATTCTAGGGTTTTGCCACTGGCTCAGTAGCTTGCTGCAATTTCAATCAGTGCATTATTAGCAGGGGATTATCACTAGAGGACTAGGTCTCATGTGGCGGCTAGTCCAGCTAATCTGTGTTACCTTGCCCTCACCACTGATTGGCAGCTTGCTACCAATATACAGTGTACACAGCAAGCTGCCAATCAGTGGTGAGGGCGGGGCTATGCACAGCTCAGGATTCCAAGTTCTGCTACATGTACAGCAAAGAAAACCTAAAACTACGTTTTCTGTAGAATTCTAAACTGTACAAAGCAGTCCAGTGACAACTCTGGAATCAGGCTCTCTGTCCCTATTAAATGCAGCTCCCAGATTACAAAACAAAAACCTGCTGACAGATTCCATTTAGCAAACAATCAAACTGTGAACTTGATAAATGTTACTGTTAATTACTAACACCGACAATTAAGCCCAGAGATCCCGGCTCAGGGGTTAGTTTGAGTGCACATTGGGTATGTGCCCATGGGAGCTCGCACCTGCGGATTTTGCCGCGGAAAACTTGCGGATTTATCTGGATTTTCTAGATAAATCCGCAGGTTCCAGCAAGTACAGACACTCACCATGTTATCCTATGGGACATGGGGAGTGTGTGTCAATGCTGCGGTATGTGCGGCTGCGGTATGTGCTGCGGATGTCCCGCAGCCGCACATAACTACATGTCAATTATTCCTGTGGATTTACCTGCGGAAATCCTGGCTCTCCACTCTGGAGATAGAGGCTGGGACTTCTGCAGGTAAGTCACATGAATGTCCACAGGTTTTCCGCAGCTATTTCACTGGAGTACCGCAGCTATGTATAGCTGCGGATTCCGGGGAGCTGATGCGGGAAACCTGGGAATGTATCTGCGGATATATCCGCAGGTGCAATCTCCCGTGGGCACATAGCCTTAGCGTCCCTGTAACGTGATCATGAGATGTCGGTGGGCTGCCATGACTGCCGGGGACCTACGGACAGTCCACATACTGGTCAAGCTGATTTTCCTGTGATTTTCAGCCATAAGCCGTGATTTTTACTCTACACAACAATAATGGAGCATTGCTGTACATAGAACAAAGCGATGCTCTGTGTCCTGTGCAGAGATCCCTGTGGGGGGAAGGGGTCAGCTGTGTCCATCAGTTATTGTCAATGGTGGATCCTGCATTATCGTCCTCCAGCTTTATACCAGAGGTGTTATCTTACACTTTATTTCCTTCCTGTGTTGATAATGAGACTGCTGAGAAGTGATCTCTGGGAAAAATCTATTGTTAAGGTCAATGGTCTCAGGAAACACAGGAAGATTTCAGGAGGCTCCGGAGGGAAATGTATTTTATGTCATAGAAAATCAGAAAAATGTTAACAATGAAAGCTACTTTACAAATAGGGAATTTTCTGATATTTTCCTGTTACGTTGTAATCCTCACCCAGCTATCTAAGTAATACTTGTGACCATCAATATATACCTCAAATACATATAATGCAGCGTGAAGGGGCTCGGAGAAGGTGGCAGTGAAGGTGTGTAAGTGTCTGATGGGATCACACAGCTCATAAAAGGACAGCTGCCCGGCCTCATAATCCAGACAGATCCTGAATCTATCACTGGAGATCTTGTCAGGTAACTGGATCTCTTTCCGGTCATGCATCACTGAAAACTGATTATCATATCTCCACAAACTCCAGGACTTGTTATTATCTCCAATTAGTGACTGAATTTCCTTCCTGTCTATACTGGGATAACACATCCCCACCATCCACCACCCTGACCCACTGCCCTCCACATCCCAGTAATGTCGTCCTGAGGTAAATGCCCTCCTGCTCATCACCTGATTACACTGGAATCTCTCTGCTGTTTCTGGACGATTCTGCTCCTCTTCTGCCCAAGTCACAGTTTTCAGGTCGTCTGATATAAGGACATAATTACCAGCTGAGTTTACATCCAGTAATATGTCTGCAGGATCCTCCACATAGATCCCGCTCCTTATACCTGTTATTACCTCACATAATGTGTGTAATGTGTGTGAGATCACAGCCACATCCAGGTCACCTCCATCATGGAGCTGTTTATCATGTCCCCCTGTGTCCTCATCACCTCCCTCCTCCTCAAAATCACACAAGTCCCCGGTGTCTGGTTCCTGTAAGACGGTCAGTGGATCAGTCATGTTACACAGCTCCTCAATGTGCCTCATCTTCCTGGACAGCTCGTCCTTCTTTATCTCCAGTTTATGGATCACAACAGACAATGACATTGATTTTTGTTTTTCCCTCATGGAGATCTCACTCAGGACCTTCTTCTCCAGGTTGTCCACCCGTCTCCTGATGTCTGTACACAGGGCAGTGACTCTCTTGGCTTCTCCAGCTGCTTTTTCTTGAGCTTTTCTCCGGCGCTTCTCCAGACTCCGGACTCTGTCCTCAGTCTCCTCTCTCTTTGTGATCAGTTTCTGGAGAACATTTCTCAGTTTCTTCTTCTTCTTCCCTGAGGCCTCATCCAGTGACTCCATTTTATGTCCATTATGTTTCCCAATCAAACTGCAGGACACACAGATACAAGCCGCGTCCTCAGTGCAGTAATATTCCAGGATCTTCTTATGGACAGAACATTTCCTTTTCTCCAGAGAAGTGCTGGGATCAGATAAGACGTGTTCTGGTGATTTGCTGTGAGCCCTCAGGTGTTTCTCACACAGAGAAGCTTCACAGTGTAGACAGGATCTAACAGCAGGTACAGGAGAGTCCACACAGTAAGTGCAGCAGATCCCGGTGATCTCTTGTTCTTGCTGAGAAATCAGGAATCGTTCTGCGACATTATGAAGATTTATGTTCCTCATCAGCGCCGGCCGCTCCTGAAACTCTCCTCTGCATTCAGGACAGGAATAAACTCCAGACCCGTCCTGTGTATCCAGCACACGATCAATACAGACCCGGCAGAAGTTGTGTCCACATCTCAGCATTACAGGATCCTTAAAAATAGATAAACAGATGGAGCAGAGCAGCTCTTCTCTCAGATCAGCAGACGCCATGGCTCATAGCTGAGGGAAGGAAGAAGCAAAACTGAATGTGTCTGATAATACTTAGCAATGTTGTAGTTACACCTATTCACTTAAAAGGGGTAGTTCACCCCTTTTCATTATGGGCCACATCGATATGTTTTCTCTCAAATACCTTGTGTTGCCAATAGTGCCTGTGAGTGGGCGCTATTGTAGTCCACTCACCCCCCATCATGTGACCCCTGGGATCCGGTGATGTCTCGTCAACTGAGGCCGGCCGCAGTTTCTATGAGTGACTGGGCTGTGGGCGTCGTTGCACCGCTCAACAAAGCCCAGCGTGACAGTCCAGTATCTCCCTGCTCCTTCACTGCAGAGCACACAAGCAGGAGCGATGCTGGGCTGTGACGAGCGGGGAAACGCCACCCACAGCCCAGTGACTCACAGAGACTGGGGCCGGCCGCGGTAGTGTCCGTGAACAGGAAGTTGACGTAACATCACCAGATCCCCGAGGTTAAAGAACCAGGCGGTCATGCGATGGGGAACAGCGGTCCGCAATAGAGCCGCTCACAGGCCAATGGAAGATATTTAAGATACACATTCTTTCTCAAGGTTATACCGATGTAGCAAAAAATCAAAATGGGTGAACTACTTATTTAACTCCTTAATAGGAATCTGCCACCAGTTGTTTAATATCCCTTGTGAGAGTAATGTGATGTAGGGGCAGAAACCCTGATTTCAGAGTTGTGTCACTTACTTCACTGGGTCCTGCATTTTTTATTCAAAACTGTTTTCTCTGTTGCACAGCTACAAGTTTTCTGAATGCTGAGCTCTGTATAACCCCACCCAGGCCACTGATTGGCAGCATTCTGACTACAATGTACATAAGCTGGAAGCTGCCACTCAGTGGTGGGTACAGAGAGAAAGAAGGAGCAAGAAAAGCACAATACGGTGATACCATAACACAATTGTGAATAGATAAGGGATGTATGCTCACCAGATTAAGTTGTATATCACACAAGAACTTTAGAGTATATCAGCTGCCGATGGTCACTCAAGATGATGGAGGAGAGTTGTAGGAAATATGCGTGACTTCTATCTCCGCTGCTGAAAGGTGAGACAAATGGGTGGGGAAAGAAACAACAAAAGCACTCCTTGGTTTCTTCAGTAGGGACCTTCGCAGCTGCAATAGAAACAACACCACTTACTTTAATGGGTCCTGCATTTTTATTCAAAACGGTTTTCTCTGATGCACAGCTTCATTACCAGTTTTCTGAATGCTGAGCTCTGTATAACCCCACCCAGACCACTGATTGGCAGCATTCTGTCTACAATGTGGATAAGCAGAAAGCTTAAAATAGGAAATATGCATGACTTCTACCTGTGCAGCTGGAAGGTAAGAAACAGGTGGGAAAAGACTAAACAAAAAGCACTCCTTGGTTTTATTCAGTAGTTCGCAGCTGCAATTGAAACAACACCACAGCTATGCAGCGCTGAGCTCCTTCAACATAGTCAGCATAAGTATGAGCTATAGCCGGCATAGGGAGAAGTGAGAAGCGAATATTTACAGGAGAAGGTTGCGGCTGTAGCTCAGGTTACATCTACCTGTTACATCACTGCAGAATAGACATTTACCTTAACCCTTTCAATACCTGACGGATTGAAATATGGTAAAAAGGATGCAGGAGACAAGATGATTCCTGAGATTTATTTCCTAAGCATCTCAAGGTATTCCAACCTCTTCATCAGGAAAATAAAAACCACAAAGGCGCAGGCATCTCAAAAAGGTTCACATTTCAAAAGGCGCCAAGGACAAGCACATGACATGTCAGATATCACTCTCAGTTTGATTCAAAAATAAAAATATGCAAAAAAAAATAAATAAAATAGATTTAACAAAACTTTTTACAATTATGCTGAAATGTCATGTATATAGACAATTTGGCATACATTTATATAGAAATATAAGCTTTATTTTGTGGACATAAAAGCATCTCAGATAAAATGAGTGTTTGGCTGTGATGTGTATAGAGCTTGTAATCTTGTGGGGATGTGATATATGAAGTGCTGTTAGTAAGAGGAGCTACAATGATGTTCGGATCGCAGGCTGAGAACGAAAGACGGGTGGACAGTCAGCAGCAGAGCATCAAAGGAAGAGAGGTTGGTCAATTACAAAGTGGAAAAAGTGGTCCACGTCATACACACTCGCCAGCACAGGCGCACTAGAATACTTTGATCTGCCCTGAGCAGGGCAGATCAAAGTGCGCCTGCGCATGACCTCAGTGCTGGCGAGTGTGTATGACGTGGACGCGTCATGCACACAGGCTTCAGAAGACGCAGGAGCAAGATGGCTGAGAGAGGAGGCGCCAGTCACCAGGCCGACCAGCACCGCAGCGACCAGTTTAGGTGAATATTATAAAGTGTTTTTATGTTCTCACAGCGGCCTGCGCTGTTACAATGCTGTATATAAGAGCCTGGTGGTGGTGGCCGCAGCTTATAGGCCATAAAACTGGTGACAGGTTCCCTTTAAATTTTTGTAAAAAATGAACTGAAAATTGGGGCGTGCAGTATTATTCGGCCCCTTTACTTTCAGTGCTTTCAGTGCAGCAAACTCACGCCAGAAGTTCATTGAGGATCTCTGATTGATCCAATGTTGTCCTAAATGACAGATGATAAATATAATCCACCTCTGTGTAATCTAGTCCCCGTATAAATACACCTGCTCTGTGATAGCATCATGAAGACCAAAGAACACAACAGGCAGGTCCGTGATACTGTTGTGGAGAAGTTTAAAGCTGGATTTGGTTGCAAAAAGATTTCCAAAACTTTAAACATCCCAATAAGCACTGTGCAAGCGATCATATTGAAATGGAAGGAGTATCATACCACTGCAACTCTACCAAGACTCTGCCTTACCTCAAAAATTCCATGTCAAACCAGAAGAAGACTGATCAGAGATGCAGCAAAGAGGCCCAGGATCACTCTGGATGAACTGCAGAGATCTACAGCTGAGGTGGGAGAGTTTGTCCATAGGGCAACAATCAGTCGTACACTGCACAAATCTGGCCTCTATGGAAGAGTGGCAAGAAGAAAGCCATTTCTCAAAGATATCCATAAAAAGTGTCATTTAAAGTTTGACACAAGCCACCTGGAGACACCAAACATGTGGAAGAAGGGGCTCTGGTCAGATGAAACCAAAATTGAACTTTTTGGACACAATACCAAACAATATGCTTGTCATAAAAGCAACACAGCTCATCACACCATCCCCACTGTCAAATATGGTGGTGGCAGCATCATGGTTTGGGTCTGCTTTGCTTCAGCAGGGACAGAGAAGATTGTTAAAATTGATGGGAAGATGGATGGAGACAAATACAGGACCATATTTAAAGCAAACCTGTTTGAGTCTGCAAAAGACCCGAGACTGGGACGGAGATTTGTCTTCCAACAAGACAATGATCCCAAACAAAGCAAAATCTACTATGGAATGGTTCACAAATAAACGTATCCAGGTGTTAGAATGGCCAAGTCACAGTCCAGACCTGAATCCAATCGAGAATCTGTGGCAAGAGCTGAAAACTGATGTTCACAAACGCTCTCCATCCAACCTCACTCAGCTCCAGCTGTTTACAAAGGAAGAATGGGCGAGAATTTCAGTCTCTCGATGTGCAAAACTGATAGAGACACATACCCGCCAGAGATAGAGACCATACCAGCTCTGTCCTCACCTATTGTACCATCACCCATTCCCTGTAGACTGTGAGCCCTCGCGGGCAGGGTCCTCTCTCCTCCTATACCAGTCTGTCTTGTACCGTTAATGATTGTTGTACGTATACCCTCTTTCACTTGTAAAGCGCCATGGAATAAATGGCGCTATAATAATAAATAATAATAATAATAATACCCCAAGCGACTTGTGCTGTAATCGCAAAAAAGGTGGCGCTACAAAGTATTAACGTAAAGAGGACGAATAATATTGCACGCCCCAATTTTCAGTTTTTTATTTTTTACAAAGTTTAAAATAAGCAATAAATATTCAACTTCACAATTGAGACCCACTTGTTGTTGATTCTTCACCATAAAATTTAAAATTTTTACCATTCTGTTTGAAGCCTGAAATGTGGGAAAAGGTTGAAAAATTCAAGGGGTGCGAATACTTTTGCAAGGCACTGTACCTCATGTAATAGCTCAAACTGCTTTTTTTTTTACTCAGGTGGCACCAATATTCGCTTCATAGATGGTCATTGCTACACACAATTAAGCTTCAGAAAGGTCTAGTGCACATTCAGCTCAGCGTTCACACAGAGCTGCTCGTGGTTCTGGGTGCATATTGCACCCGACAGGTTCACTTTAAACAAATGTGAACATCTCAAGCAGTACATCGCTCAAGATGAAGATTGTGAGACTCTTCTGTGTCGCCCAGGGCAATATCCCGGGCCGTATATTTACAGGGATACGGTGTCACGGGAGAATACTGGCCGTTGCCCCGTTCCGTGACCCTGGGGACGCTTTTTAATGGGGAGTATTTACAGGGGAGATTAAAGTCTTTGGTGTGACACCACCTGCGGATTGCAGTTAGGATGGTGGAACCACCGCTGATGGGTTGGTTATCCCTAGGGCTGGTGGTAATGGCAGCTGTGGTGGTAGGCCCTCTACAGGTAGGGCCGGGCCCTGGGGAATAGATACTGGAGACTTTTGCCGAAGAAGGGAAGCCACACTGTGGGGTGTAAGTTAACAGTTTTACTCACTCTGGACCCCTGGACGGCTGGTTCAGGTCCTTGTAGTTCGTTTGACGACTCAGTTGCTCTGTCCCCTGCAACCTCAGTGTGGTTGGGTCCCCGTAGCATGAAGTCTGTTGGAGTCCTGACTGTCTTTCGGCAGTCTCCTCGTACGTATGGTGGGCAATGCATTGTGGACCCTGTAGGGTTGGTCTGTGGTCCCGAACCTTGATCCGCTCGTTACTGCTGATACCCCCGGATCTGTGGGTCAGTGAAGGTCCCCTCACTGTGCAGGTATTTGCCAGGCCGCGTGATGCTGGCGCCTGACCTAAGGCCCTGTGCCCCGTCGGTGCTCTGGTTCCAGTGGTACTTGGGTGTACCTACCCTGGCAACTACTCTCCTGTACCCTCGGGTCACCATTACACGACCCAGCTTGAGGCACTTCCATTCACTTTCACTCTCCTGACTTGACTGACTGTCCCCTCCCACCAGGCTGTCTAGTCCCCTGGACTGGCTCCGCCCTCTGTGGTGTCTGACTAGCCAATTACCCCTGGTATGAGAGAGAGAGAGAGAGAGAGAGAGAGAGAGAGAGAGAGAGAGAGAGAGAGAGAGAGAGAGAGAGAGTATTACTGGCACTGGTGTGAAAGGCCCTGCAGTCTAATGAGGATGCAGTACCTAGCAGTGCCCTGAGTAGTTCAGAAGCGCTACATTTCCTGCACGGGGCAAAAAAAAAAAAAAGATTGAAATCTGAATTCCCGAATGTTGAAATTGCACTCAGATAGTTCATGTGCTTGACGGAGACCAACTCTACTGGAGAGCTTACTTTTTCAAAACAAACTTCTAAAAAAATCTGCTTCGTAATCACCGTTTCCACTGGCTTCCCTCATGTGCATGGAGAGTGACATCCTGAAGACCATTGAATTCAATCCAATAAGAAAGAAATTCTCTGAAAACAAAATCCATACCTCCATAGTGTACCATATAATGTGTGTGACTTACTGAGGATTATTGTGTTTTTCGAGCCTTGTGTATTGTTCAGATGTTTATCATGTTGATCACTTGATTGTTTTCAATGTGTTCACACCAGTTTTGTTGACGTGCCAATAAAATAAATATATGTTTAATATTATCGCCATTTACCTTATATTCTTGTAAGTGGTTGTCGTAGAGGCCCCAGCACACTGGTTTGCCCAGGGGCCCAAAATGCTGTTAAAGGAACCTGTCACATGTTTTTTGCTTTATAAGCTGCGGCCACCACGACTGGGATCTTATATACAGTATTATAACATGCTACAGTTAGGTCCAGAAATATTTGGACAGTGACACAATTTTCGCGAGTTGGGCTCTGCATGCCACCACATTGGATTTGAAATGAAACCTCTACAACAGAATTCAAGTGCAGATTGTAACGTTTAATTTGAAGGTTTGAACAAAAATATCTGATAGAAATTGTAGGAATTGTACACATTTCTTTACAAACACTCCACATTTTAGGAGGTCAAAAGTAATTGGACAAATAAACCAAACCCAAACAAAATATTTTTATTTTCAATATTTTGTTGCGAATCCTTTGGAGGCAATCACTGCCTTAAGTCTGGAACCCATGTACATCACCAAACGCTGGGTTTCCTGCTTCTTAATGCTTTGCCAGGCCTTTAGGGTATGTGCGCACGTAGCTTTTTACCTGCTTTTTTGCTGCTTTTTCTTCTGCGCTGTTTAATGCCAAAATGGATGTGTTCTTCTATTCAAGCAAAGTCTATGGGAATTTGGGTTTCTTGTTCACACTATGTTGTTCAAAATGCTGCCTTTTTGTGGCAGAACTTTGGTCAAAAACTCAGCTTTGCAGTGCAAAACCCAAATGGCAAAAACAATTGACATGTTGCTTCTTTGAAAAGCTGAGTTTTTGACCAAAGTTCTGCCACAAAAAGGCAGCATTTTGAACAACATAGTGTGAACAAGAAACCCAAATTCCCATAGACTTTGCTTGAATAGAAGAACACATCCATTTTGGCATTAAACAGCGCAGAAGAAAAAGCAGCAAAAAAAGCAGGTAAAAAGCAGGTAAAAAGCAACGTGCGCACATACCCTTACAGCCGCAGCCTTCAGGTCTTGCTTGTTTGTGGGTCTTTCCGTCTTAAGTCTAGATTTGAGCAAGTGAAATGCATGCTCAATTGGGTTAAGATCTGGTGATTGACTTGGCCATTGCAGAATGTTCCACTTTTTTGCACTCATGAACTCCTGGGTAGCATTGGCTGTATGCTTGGGGTCATTGTCCATCTGTACTATGAAGCGCCGTTCAATCAACTTTGCGGCATTTGGCTGAATCTGGGCTGAAAGTATATCCCGGTACACTTCAGAATTCATCCAGCTACTCTTGTCTGCTGTTATGTCATCAATAAACACAAGTGACCCAGTGCCATTGAAAGCCATGCATGCCCATGCCATCACGTTGCCTCCATGTTTTACAGAGGATGTGGTGTGTCTTGGATCATGTGCCGTTCCCTTTCTTCTCCAAACTTTTTTCTTCCCATCATTCTGGTACAGGTTGATCTTGGTCTCATCTGTCCATAGAATACTTTTCCAGAACTGAGCTGGCTTCATGAGGTGTTTTTCAGCAAATTTAACTCTGGCCTGTCTATTTTTGGAATTGATGAATGGTTTGCATCTAGATGTGAACCCTTTGTATTTACTTTCATGGAGTCTTCTCTTTACTGTTGACTTAGAGACAGATACACCTACTTCACTGAGAGTGTTCTGGACTTCAGTTGATGTTGTGAACGGGTTCTTCTTCACCAAAGAAAGTATGCGGCGATCATCCACCACTGTTGTCATCCGTGGACGCCCAGGCCTTTTTGAGTTCCCAAGCTCACCAGTCAATTCCTTTTTTCTCAGAATGTACCCGACTGTTGATTTTGCTACTCCAAGCATGTCTGCTATCTCTCTGATGGATTTTTCTTTTTTTTCAGCCTCAGGATGTTCTGCTTCACCTCAATTGAGAGTTCCTTAGACCGCATGTTGTCTGGTCACAGCAACAGCTTCTAAATGCAAAACCACACACCTGTAATCAACCCCAGACCTTTTAACTACTTCATTGATTACAGGTTAACGAGGGAGACGCCTTCAGAGTTAATTGCAGCCCCTAGAGTCCCTTGTCCAATTACTTTTGGTCCCTTGAAAAAGTAACTGTATATATATAAGAGCCCAGACCACTGTGTAGAACATAAAAAACACTTTATAATACTCACCTAAACCGGTCGTTATGGTGGATGTGGATGAAATGGGCATCTTTGTCCTCCGGTGCCGGCGCCTCCTCTTTCGGCCATCTTCATCCTCCTTCTGAAGCCTGTGTGCATGACGCGTCTACTTCATACAGACTCGCCGGTCCCACGCATGCGCACTACAATACTTTATCTGTCCTGCTCAGGCCCTGAATGCCGGTGAGACTGTATGACGTCGGACACGTCATGCACTGCGGCTTCAGAAGATGGAGGACAAAGATGGCTGAAAGAGGAGGCGTCGGCACTGGAGGACGAAGACACCCATTTGACGTATAAGTACAGGGTAGAGCTGGGCTCAACTGCGGGTATGGGGGAGGTGCTTAAGGGAAAAGAGCGTTACACTTTTTGCATTACCCTGTTGTTATTGATTGTGTGCTTGGTATTTGTTAAACAGATTTGACGTATATCCACCGCTGCGACCAGTTTAGGCGAGTATTATAAAGTGATTTTTATGTCCTACACAGCGGCGTGGGCTCTTATGTACAACATATTAGAATATTGTATATAAGAGCCCACTGGTAGTGGCCGCAGTTTATAGGCTAAAAAACTGGTGACAGGTTCCCTTTAAGATGACCCTGGTCTGGAGACTTGTGGCCAGTCTGTACATCACAACCCATTCTCAGATTGTGAGACATGGATGAATGAGGCCGGCCTCACAGAGGTCACCTCACACCTCCGCCGTTTCTCTCAACTGTGTTATCTAAGGGGTTTAAATTCCAGTTACTTCGCTATCTCCATTCCCGGCCTTTGCAGCAGAGTATCTGCTCTATTTTATAGAGGACACCAACTGCTTAGGTGAAAGCACAACATCTCTGGAGAACGTGTAGGGTGGCACGAGGTGGTAGGGGCGGATGAGGGACTGACTCCAGACGCCCCCGCACACTACATGAAAACCGTGGCTCTGGCTGGGTGCGTGGACTTGTGTGGTGTAGGTCATGCCTCTTAGCAGACCGCATGTCACCATTGCCTTTGGCAGGCCAGGACCAGACAGCAGTGTAGACTGACACCGAGATCACCAGTCCTTATTAAACAAGTCTTTTACTGAACAGTTTCCACAGTTCTTTCGGCATTACATCACATGTGAGCAGGGGCTGGCTGCCAAATTTTGGCCGGGGGGTCAAGCACACAGCAGCAGCCCATGAGCAGCGGCCCATCCTTGTTGTATTTACCTCCGGCTGCTTCATGTAGGGAGTAGAGGTAACAAGTTTTTTGAAAAGATAAAAGCCGAAGTAATGATGATATAGTTGTGGTCAAATGCCGACTAAATTCTCATCCACGTCTATCAGTGTCCTACTGAGAGAAGTGTCCGGGACTCTACTCAACACGTGACCATAACTGTGCAAAATGCATACATCTGATCACTACACTGGGAATACAGGGGAATCCTGACAGTGTGCACAGCGCTCTATCTCACCATTCAGCAGTCACATAGGGACTACAGAAATCTGTCTAGAGCTCGGAAAACAGTGTTGGAAAAAAAATGTTGCCTGGAAATTGCATGTTGTCCACAGAGTTGATTCATATATACTCGCCTCCATTATAAAACAGACAAAACAGTCCACCTAAAGAAGCCTCATATTGACTTTTTTCCTCTTTCTCTGTGTTAATGTCAGTGCAATGTACGGTCAAGTGTGTTAGTATACTCACCTGCAGCGACCTTCTCCTGTGTGCGGCACCACTCTGCTCCTCTTCTCAGTGACGTCACCGCTCTGCAGACTCTCCTGGTTGCACTGAGATCTGCTGCTCTTCTCAGTGACGTCACCGCTCTGCAGACTCTCCTGGTAGCACTGAGATCTGCTCCTCTTCTCAGTGACGTCACCGCTCTGCAGACTCTCCTGGTAGCACTGAGATCTGCTGCTCTTCTCAGTGACGTCACCGCTCTGCAGACTCTCCTGGTAGCACTGAGATCTGCTCCTCTTCTCAGTGACGTCACTGCTCTGCAGACTCTCCTGGTAGCACTGAGATCTGCTGCTCTTCTCAGTGATGTCACCGCTCTGCAGACTCATCTGGTAGCACGGAGGAGATCTGCTGCTCTTCTCAGTGACGTCACCGCTCTGCAGACTCATCTGGTAGCACGGAGATCTGCTGCTCTTCTCAGTGACGTCACCGCTCTGCAGACTCTCTGGGTCACGCTGCGCTCTGCGTGACCTAGAAGAGGCTTTTACAAAGTAAGTCTATGGAATGAGGTTCCATAGACTTACATTGTAAGAGAGACGTCCAGGTCAAAGCATAGACCTAAGGAGTCTGACAAGCGGTAACATCACTCAGAAGAGGGGCAGAGCGGTGCTGGATACCGGAGAAGGCGCTAGGTGAATATAACAACACACTCGCACTGCAGAGCACGAACATTTACACAGAATTTGGGGGGAAAGTTCATTGGACACGTCTTCAAAGCAGAATATAAGCGACATCTTGTTATATCCTTTCTTTGTAGTAGACCTGGTTATAGAAATATGGAGAAAGGATAATATGTGACTGGTATATGATGTACCAGAGACATATTATCCTGCACTGTATATACATCTGATGTCTGTGCACATAGTATATTACATACAGTATAGAGGACAATATGTGACTGGTATATGATAAGTTATGAGTACAGATATCAGATGGTATATACTGGATAATATGTGAGTTATTATACTATTACAGTCATTATACCATTCACATTTACCCTGTATATAACGTTAGATGTTACATACAGTATACAGGATAATATGTGACTGGTATAAGTACAGAATATCGGATATTATACCAGTTACATATTATCCTGTATATGACATCTGATGCCTGTACATAGTATATTACATCCAGTATACGGGAGAATATGTGACTGGTGTATGATATACTGTGAGTACAGACAGTTATTGTAAGAGCCACATGTGAATGGCGCTTCAGAGCGTATGATCAACTACAGCTCCACATACATGGCGCTATTCAGAATATACAAAATAATAAACCAATAATGACCCTGAGAAGTGCGAAGTACAATGTCTCCTCTCTGATAATAGGACAGGAGAAAGGGTACTGTGCAGTGTATATACCGCATATACATACACACACAGCCAGGCCTCATATATATATATAAAAAAAAAAATACAACATAGAATGGTCAAGATTCTAGAATTCAGGTACAGAGAAGAAGTGGCAGCTCACTCCGATAATTGCCAAAGATTTTTTTATTGTGTGGTTGCAGACATAGTTACATGAATAACGGGGAGGTGCGGGGACGGCTGCCACTTCTCTGTACCTGAATCATATATATATACACACACACACACGCATCATATATATATACACACACACACACACACACACACAGCCAGGCCTCATAATATATATACACACACATGCGCGCACAGCCAGGCCTCATAATATATATACACACACATGCGCGCACAGCCAGGCCTCATAATATATACACACACACATGCACGCACGCACAGCCAGGCCTCATATATATATACACACACACACATGCACGCACAGCCAGGCCTTACCCTCAAACACGTGTCTGCACAAGCAATGGCGCCAGCCTCAGAGGAGCAGGAACAGGAAGTCAGGAGGCGGCTCTTCGCAGTGAAGTTCCGGCAGATCAGCCCTGCATGACCCTGGCCCCGCCCCCAGGTCTGCTCCGGGAGTGGCTGAGTGCGGCTTCTGTAGAGCAGTGAGTGCAGCTGCCGCCTCCTGTGTCTGCAGACAGGAGCTTCAGGCCGGGAGCAGCCGCTCACACCAATGACACAGATGGCCGATACTACAGCTCATACACCGGCCGCAGGGCAGCTCCCTTGCAGCGGTGGCCGCTTCCCCCCGCAGCAATGGCCGCTTCTCCCGCAGCAATGGCCGCTCCCCCCCTGCAGCGATGGCCGCTCCCCCCTGCAGCGATGGCCGCTTCCCCCTGCAGCGATGGCCGCTCCCCCCTGCAGCGATGGCCGCTCCCCCCTGCAGCGATGGCCGCTCCCCCCTGCAGCGATGGCCGCTTCCCCCTGCAGCGATGGCCGCTTCCCCCCGCAGCGATGGCCGCTTCTCCCGCAGCGATGGCCGCTTCCCCCTGCAGCGATGGCCGCTTCCCCCTGCAGCGATGGCAGCTCCCCCCTGCAGCGATGGCCGCTTCCCCCTGCAGCCATGGCCGCTTCCCCCTGCAGCCATGGCCGCTCCCCCCGCAGCCATGGCCGCTTCCCCCTGCAGCAATGGCCGCTCCCCCCTGCAGCCATGGCCGCTCCCCCCTGCAGCCATGGCCGCTCCCCCCTGCAGCAATGGCCGCTCCCCCCCTGCAGCGGTGGCCGCTTCCCCCTGCATGTGGATAGTGGCACGTGGCTGGAGCACAGGTTCATGGGGACAGTGCAGCCTCGGTTGTTCCCGGTCTCTGTGAGCTCCGGCATAACCCTGCTCCACACAATGGCCCCGGCTCTGACAGTCCCTCTCCACTCAGGAGCTCCATGTCTCCTTCCTCACAGAGCAGGGGCTGCAGGGGTCGCACATAAGGCAGGAGGGGGCATCAGGCCACTGTCAGGGGCAGGGCTCTGCTCCCATAGCTTTGGGTTGGTTTGGCCATGGTCTATGTGAGCAGCATTGCTGTGCTCGGGCTGTGCCTCAGTTATTCCCCATATTGTCTCCACACGTGTTTTATTGCTGAGACTCCTGATCTGTGTCACACATTGCTGTGCTGTATCTGCCCTCACTGGTCTCCTGCAGTGTGCTGCCATCTAGTGTCCTGTCCTTTGCATTACACCCTATATTTTATTCTGGTTTTCACAATAAAGATTATATGTTTTATCTCTTATTTTGTTCTATCTTCTGTGAATTGGTCTTAGTTTTGCTAAACTTGAAGCAATTACACCCATAGTTATTTCTGAGCAGGGGGTGGTGGGATTATATTGTGATACCTGGACATCTTTTTACTTTAAACCCCTTTACTCACTGTAATTTGTTTGTTTTTTTTTGCTTGTTTTTTTAAGGAAAATGGGGCCCGAAGGTGGCGTGTGCAGATGAGATCCTGGCTTGTCATTGAGCTGATATCGCAATCTGCTCATGCGCTGACTCTAGGAGCCATTTTTTTGAAGCCTCCAACACCGAAAGTTTCTGGATGCTTCCTGCCTCACAACGCTCGCAGCCAGCATCGGTTACCCCCTCCGCACCACCCACAGCATCGCCCTGCTCTACCACCGCCCCTGCCTCCTGTGACCCCGCTCCACCACCGCCCCTGCCTCCTGTGACCCCGCTCCGCCCCTGCCTCCTGTGACCCCGCTCCGCCACCGCCCCTGCCTCCTGTGACCCCGCTCCGCCACCGCCCCTGCCTCCTGTGACCCCCGCTCCGCCACCGCCCCTGCCTCCTGTGACCCCCGCTCCGCCACCGCCCCTGCCTCCTGTGACCCCCGCTCCGCCACCGCCCCTGTGACCCCGCTCCGCCCCTGCCTCCTGTGACCCCTCTCCGCCCCTGCCTCCTGTGACCCCGCTCCGCCACCGCCCCTGCCTCCTGTGACCCCGCTCCGCCACCGCCTCCTGTGACCCCGCTCCGCCACCGCCCCTGCCTCCTGTGACCCCGCTCCGCCACCACCCCTGCCTCCTGTGACCCCGCTCCGCCCCTGCCTCCTGTGACCCCGCTCCGCCACTGCTGATACCCCTCCCCAGTAAGAAACCACCGAATTGTAAGACGGACCCACCCCCCTCCCTCTCTTGTCTAAATCTACCGTATTTATCTAATTAATATCTATTTAATTATTAATATCTAATTTTATCTTGTGATGCATCTTATAATCCAGTTTATCTTATAAACTGCAAAATACGGTGTGTGTATATATATATATATATATATAGATAGATAGATAGATATACCCCATACAGTATATTAATAAAAGTGGACTTTTAACAGACATGAAGGGGTTAAAATACTGAAATAAATAAAGTAGTGAAATTAATCAATTTCTGAAAGTGCCGCCCACTGAAATCCGCATGTCGAAGGCTTCTGTCTACCTGGTGGTTGCCCATGGATACGTCCTGTAGTTCCTTCATGACAGGTCGCACATGCTCAGTAGACACCTGCTGTTCTTCTATAGTGGTCATCCTCTTCTCACTTTGCAGTGATAGTGCGCACATTTCACTGTACAGAATCAATACGGACACTGTGCGCCCGCTCCTGTCACACACACAACAGTATCCTCTCATAAAGTGCCGTAAAGCCGAACGAGCACAGACATACCAGCAACTAAACCACTAATGGTTTTTCCTCATATAAAGCATGAATATTTATGTTAATATTTGTGTTAATGGCTGCCTCCTGCCTATACATACAATATAAACACAACTGGGCCTTCTGTCTGAAAGAGAAACTGTCTCTGTTGCCCATAGCGACCAATCAGAGCTCAGATTTAATGTTTTAAACCGCTCTGGTAAAATGAAACCTGCGCTGTGATTGGTTGCTATGGGTAGCAAAGCGATAGGAGAGGACACAGGGGAGAATATCTAAAACAGAGAATTGTAGCATGGAGGGCGGTCGGACTATACACAGAACCTCCTATCACAAAGCAATGGAGGAGCGGCTAATATAGCTTTACACGGATGAGAGCAGTGAGTCTGGAGAAGAAGCCGGGGCTTGTGGGAAATGTAGTTTATAGAGGTCACATGGCCACCAGTGAAGGACCGCCCACTTCACACTGAGCACAGAAACATGTATGGAGGATATGGGGCCAGAAAAATACAGTGTGTATATATATATATATATATATATATATATATATCCACAATGAAGAGATGAAAGGTCGCACTCCAAAGGTCGAATAAAATATTTTTCTTTTTATTCCACGATCACATCAGGGTACAGGTAGTGAGGGAGGGTGAGGGTGTGCCACGTCGGACGACGGCAGCCGTTTCGCAAGTAACCTTGCTTCTACGGGTCCAGTGCATGCAAAGGTGCTGCATCCACCCTTAAATAACAGGTGAATTGGGTGCAGCATCCCTGCGTGAATGAAGTGCAAATTAAAAACATATACCAGCTGCACATATATCAAATTCACATAGAAACTTATTACATATCAATTCCAAAATGGATTATAAATAATCGTAACATACATGGGTATAGTTAGAGTAAAAAATTAGATATAGTGTTCATTATAGTTTAACCAGAGACATCTCAGAAAACACTATAAAAAACAGGCTTATAGGAGAAGAAAAAAAAAAAAAACAAAACACCAGCATTATAAGAACACTGACAAATCATTTTTGTCGTTCAGGCCAAGGGGACCGAGAGCATTTAAGTCTATAATCAATCTCGATTCCTTTCTAAGTAAAGAACGGTGCATATCACCTCCTGTGGGACAGGGATTAATTTTTATTACGCCTGCAAATTTTAAAAGGCGTGGATTACCACTATGATGTTCCTGCATATGGGCAATTAAACGTGGAGAACCTATCCCGGAGGTTATAGACTTAAAATGCTCCCTAAATCGAACATATAAAGGCCGAATTGTTTTACCTATATAATATTTTTGACAGGGGCAAAAAATAACATATACCAGATAATTAGACTTACATGTGATAAGATCTTTTATTTTGAATAGCTCAGTACCAATTTTTAAAGTGTCTCCTGTACAATGATATTCACAAAAGGGGCAGCCGCCGCACCTATGGTTTCCTTTGATTTTATTTCGGTCTAGCCACGTACCTAGTTTGGGTGTAGTAATACGATTATTTATCAGAACATCTCCTATGTTTTTGCATCGCCTATATGAAATCAAAGGACCCTCATTTGTCATTTCACAGAGATCCTTGTCTTTATTAATTAAATGCCAGTGTTTTTTGATGCTTGATTTTATTGCATCATACATGGAATTAAATTTAAAATTAAAAACGCATCTATTTGAACTTTCGATTTTTGTTTTTTTCGAAATGGCATTTACATTTTTATTCTTATTTCCACTTTTATTTTTGTATTCTTTATTTTTATTTTTATCATTTGGATCATAATTTAGGGATTTTTCGAGGGCAGAATTGATAACTGATATGGGATATCCTCATTCTAATAGACGTTTTTTCAAGTCTGATGCTTGATGCAGAAAGGTTTCAGAATTATTGTGTACTCTTTTTAGCCGCAAAAATTGTCCATATGGAAGGGCTCTCTTTGTATGGGAGGGGTGCGCACTATTAAAATGAAGCAGAGTATTCACTGCAGTTGGTTTTCTATATACTTGTCTGTCAATAATACCATCCGATATACTGAGTGTGACATCTAAAAAATCCAATTTTTGGTCCCCAAAAGTATGTGTAAAGTACATGTTGTAGGAATTATCATTATTTAGATATGACACAAAATTTTCAAAATCCTGCGCAGAACCGTCCCATACAAGGAAGCCATCATCCATATATCTGGCATATTTTTTTATATGTTTCAGATATGGATTTTTAGGACTGTAGATAAAGTCTTCCTCAAATGCTGCCAAAAAGAGATTTGCGAAAGTACATGCGGCGGGGGTACCCATCGCGGTACCCCCGCATTGCAAGTACCACTGATCGTCAAATTTAAATGCGTTATGATGCAAAATAAAGCTTAAGGCTTCTGTGATGAAGTCTACTAAGATTGGATTCTGATCGAAATTCAGCAAAACTCTCTTAATGGTCTGTACACCCTGATCCTGTGGGATACGGGTGTACAGACTCTCAATATCCTAGAATGGCTACTTAAACCACTACTGACCCGCATCCCCTCATTCTTAAAAGATACGGGAGATCTAATTAAAATGCTTGATAATTTTCAATGGCAGAAAGGTTTCTCTCTTGCCGCTTTGGATATTGAGAGTCTGTACACCCGTATCCCACAGGATCAGGGTGTACAGACCATTAAGAGAGTTTTGCTGAATTTCGATCAGAATCCAATCTTAGTAGACTTCATCACAGAAGCCTTAAGCTTTATTTTGCATCATAACGCATTTAAATTTGACGATCAGTGGTACTTGCAATGCGGGGGTACCGCGATGGGTACCCCCGCCGCATGTACTTTCGCAAATCTCTTTTTGGCAGCATTTGAGGAAGACTTTATCTACAGTCCTAAAAATCCATATCTGAAACATATAAAAAAATATGCCAGATATATGGATGATGGCTTCCTTGTATGGGACGGTTCTGCGCAGGATTTTGAAAATTTTGTGTCATATCTAAATAATGATAATTCCTACAACATGTACTTTACACATACTTTTGGGGACCAAAAATTGGATTTTTTAGATGTCACACTCAGTATATCGGATGGTATTATTGACAGACAAGTATATAGAAAACCAACTGCAGTGAATACTCTGCTTCATTTTAATAGTGCGCACCCCTCCCATACAAAGAGAGCCCTTCCATATGGACAATTTTTGCGGCTAAAAAGAGTACACAATAATTCTGAAACCTTTCTGCATCAAGCATCAGACTTGAAAAAACGTCTATTAGAACGAGGATATCCCATATCAGTTATCAATTCTGCCCTCGAAAAATCCCTAAATTATGATCCAAATGATAAAAATAAAAATAAAGAATACAAAAATAAAAGTGGAAATAAGAATAAAAATGTAAATGCCATTTCGAAAAAAACAAAAATCGAAAGTTCAAATAGATGCGTTTTTAATTTTAAATTTAATTCCATGTATGATGCAATAAAATCAAGCATCAAAAAACACTGGCATTTAATTAATAAAGACAAGGATCTCTGTGAAATGACAAATGAGGGTCCTTTGATTTCATATAGGCGATGCAAAAACATAGGAGATGTTCTGATAAATAATCGTATTACTACACCCAAACTAGGTACGTGGCTAGACCGAAATAAAATCAAAGGAAACCATAGGTGCGGCGGCTGCCCCTTTTGTGAATATCATTGTACAGGAGACACTTTAAAAATTGGTACTGAGCTATTCAAAATAAAAGATCTTATCACATGTAAGTCTAATTATCTGGTATATGTTATTTTTTGCCCCTGTCAAAAATATTATATAGGTAAAACAATTCGGCCTTTATATGTTCGATTTAGGGAGCATTTTAAGTCTATAACCTCCGGGATAGGTTCTCCACGTTTAATTGCCCATATGCAAGAACATCATAGTGGTAATCCACGCCTTTTAAAATTTGCAGGCGTAATAAAAATTAATCCCTGTCCCACAGGAGGTGATATGCACCGTTCTTTACTTAGAAAGGAATCGAGATTGATTATAGACTTAAATGCTCTCGGTCCCCTTGGCCTGAACGACAAAAATGATTTGTCAGTGTTCTTATAATGCTGGTGTTTTTTGTTTTTTTTTTTTCTTCTCCTATAAGCCTGTTTTTTATAGTGTTTTCTGAGATGTCTCTGGTTAAACTATAATGAACACTATATCTAATTTTTTACTCTAACTATACCCATGTATGTTACGATTATTTATAATCCATTTTGGAATTGATATGTAATAAGTTTCTATGTGAATTTGATATATGTGCAGCTGGTATATGTTTTTAATTTGCACTTCATTCACGCAGGGATGCTGCACCCAATTCACCTGTTATTTAAGGGTGGATGCAGCACCTTTGCATGCACTGGACCCGTAGAAGCAAGGTTACTTGCGAAACGGCTGCCGTCGTCCGACGTGGCACACCCTCATCCTCCCTCACTACCTGTACCCTGATGTGATCGTGGAATAAAAAGAAAAATATTTTATTCGACCTTTGGAGTGCGACCTTTCATCTCTTCATTGTGGATCTTATATCGCCTTTGCTTTGGGACACGCACCCAGGTCTCCACCTGCCTGAAAGCACAGTTTTGTCAGCCATACAGGGATCGGCGGTGCCCGGTATCCTCCACTCAGCTTTATATATATATATATATATACACCCCATACAGGGTATTAATAAAAAATGAACTTTTAACAGACATGAAGGGGTTAAAATACTGAAATAAATAAAGTAATAAAATGAATCAAATTCCAAAAGTGCCGCCCACTGAAATCCGCATGTCGGGGGATTCTGTCTACCTGGTTGCCCATGGATACGTTTTGTAGTTCCTTCATGACAGGTCGCACATGCTCAGTAGACACCTGCTGTTCTTCTATAGTGGTCATCCTCTTCTCACTTTGCAGTGATAGTGCGCCCGTTTCACTACATAGAGTCAACACTGACACTGTGCACCCGCTCCTGTCACACACACAATAGTATCCTCTCAGAAAGCACCGTAAAGCGGAACGAGCACAAACATACCAGCAACTAAACCAGTAATGTTTTTTTCCTCATATAAAGCATGAATATTTATGTTGATATTTGTTATAATGGCCGCCTCCTGCCTATACATACAATATAAACACAACTGGACCTTCATCCACACTGTCTGAAAGAGAAACTGTCTGTTGCCCATAGCGACCAATCAGAGCTCAGATTTAATGTTTTAAACAGCTCTGGTAAAATGAAACCTGCGCTGTGATTGGTTGCTATGGGAAACAGAGATAGGAGAGGACACATAAGGGAAAATATCTAATACACATACAGAATTGTAGGATGGAGGGCGGTTGAACTATACACAGAACCTCCTATCACTACTCCTATCACAAAGCAATGGAGGAGCAGCTAAGGCTAGTTTCACACTACGTCTTTTTAACATCCGCTGAAAACGTTTTTTTAGCGGAAGTACGGATCCTGCTTTTACAGCAAATAACGTATGCAAACGCATATGTTATTTTGCAGGATCCTGCACTGGATGTTTAGGGGCGGGCATTGGAGTCATGTGATCGGGAGTGAGGGGAACTAGACTGGGAGGAGGCTTCTGACAGCTGCAGACGCTGGTAACCAAGGTAAACATCGGCCTTGGATACCCGATATTTATCTTGGTTATGAGTGTCTGCAGCTGCTAGGAGCAGGGCTGCCTGCACGCGTAACCAACGTAAACATCGGGTAACTAAGAGAAGTGGTTACGCGATATTTACCTTGGTTACGAGTGTCCGCAGCTCTCAGGTGGGAGAGAGAGGGAGGGAGGAAGGGGGAAAGACAGATAGAGAGAGAGAGGGTGAGGGAGGGAGTAGAGAGATAGACAGATCACGCGAGACTGGTTCTGGGCATGCTCAGTACTTTCTGGGCATGCTCAGTACAAAAGCAGGATTCTGTCTATCAGCATGCCAGCGTTCACCTGCGTTTGCGTGTGTTATAGTCAGGATCCAGCAATTTGCAGTATTTGGACGGAGCTCAAAAACGCTACAAGTAGCGTTTTTGAAACATGTTAAAAAACTGCAAGTCACTGGATCCTCACTATAACGCACGCAAACGCAGGTGAACGGATGTTAACGCGAGTCCATTGCAAATGCATTGAAATGAAAACGCATTTGCACTGGATCCGCTTGTCCGCTAAAATAACGTTAAGGACGGATGTTAAAAAGACGTAGTGTGAAACCAGCCTTATACAGCTTTACAGGGATGAGAGCAGTGAGTCTGGAGAAGAAGCCGAGGCTTGTGGGAAATGTAGTTTATAGAGGTCACATGACCACCAGTGAAGGACCGCCCACTTCACACTGAGCACAGAAACATGTATGGAGGAGATGGAGCCAGAAAAATGTAAGGAATGAAGCAGTGAGGATCTGGAGATATGGCCGGGCTACTATAGAGGAGAAAGAAATAGATTCAGGGGTAAACTTTTTAATTTGCAAATCTTGAAGACTGTGTTCTCACACACTCATAATAAAATACAACTGCTCCAATATACAAGGAGATATCTGTGTATTACACATAGACTGATACATCTGCTGCTGAACCAAGCAGATATTACAGAGAGCGGTATAACTATCCGGGGTGCAGGAGTCACAGTCACCCCAGGATCCTGGGCCCCGCATCTAAGGCTGGTTTCACACTACGTTTATTTAACATCCGTCCATAACGTTTTTTTAGCGGAAAAACGGATCCAGTGCAAATGCGTTTTCACTTCAATGCATTTGCAATGGACTCGCGTCCACCTGCGTTCGCATGCGTTTGCGTGCGTTAGACACAGGATCCGTACTTTTGCGTTATTTTAACATGTTTCAAAAACGCTACTTGTAGCGTTTTTTACCTTTGTCAAAATAATGCATCTCACAGGATCCTTCACATTGCGCCGCGAGCTGCAATGCATTTCAATGAGCACTGGATCCTGCCTAGCAGAATGCGTTGAGTTGCGTTGTAACAGGATCCTGCTTTTGTACTGAGCATGCCCAGAAAGTACTGAGCATGCCCAGAACCAGTCTCGCGTGATCTGTCTCTCTCTCCTCCTCCCTCCCTCCCTCACCCTCTCTCTCTATCTATCTGTCTTTCCCCCTTCTTCTCCTCCCTCTCTCTCCCACCTGAGAGCTGCGGACACTTGTAACCAAGGTAAATATCGGGTAACCACTTCTCTTAGTTACCCGATGTTTACGTTGGTAACGTGTGCAGGGAGCCGGCTCCTAGCAGCTGCAGATGCTTGTAACCAAAGTAAATATCGGGTATCCAAGCAAGTATACCCGATGTTTACCTTGGTTACGAGCCTCGCAGCTGTCAGATGCCAGCTCCCAGTCTGGCACGTTTAGTTCCCCTCACTCCCGATCACATGACTCCAATGCCCGCCCCTAAACATCCAGTGACAGGATCCTGCAAAATAAGACATGCGTTTGCATGCATTTTTTGCTGTAAAAGCAGGATCCGCTTTTGCAGCAAAAAACGTTCAGGACGCATGTTAAAAAGACGTAGTGTGAAAGCAGCCTAATCCGGACACTGGGAAAGCTGGGTCAGCCGAGAAATAGGTACAGCTATCACCCAGCTTTCCCAAAGCCAGATATGTTACTAACAAGTGCACGAAAGAGGGATAGTGCATACCCTCTACAAATATTACTATTAACCCCTTCAACCACCTCCCCTTGGCGGTTTTCCATTTTTTCCTCCTTCCAAGAGCCATAACCTTTTTATTTTTATGTCAATATACCCATATGAGGGCTTGTTTTTTTGCAGGACGAGTTGTACTTTTGAATGACACCTTTCGTTTAACCATATATTGTACTGAAAAAAGAGAAAATATTAAAAGTGCAAATCCACAGTTATTTGCAGGGGGGGGTAGGGGGGGGGGGGGCCAGGGGTATTTAACATGTTCACTATATGGCATTATGATTCCCCAGGTCGGTACGAGTTTGTAGACACCAAACATGGATAGTTTCACTTTTATCTAAGTGGTGAAAAAAATTCAGAATTTTGCCCCAAAAAATAATTGTGCTTTTGTTGCCATTTTCCGAGGCCTGTGGCGTTCTCATTTTTCAGGATCTGGGGCTCAGGGACGGCTTCTTTTTTTGCATCTTGAGCTGCCATTTTTACTTATACAATTTTTGCACAGATGAGATGTTTTGATCACCTGTTTTTGCATCTTAATGGATGTTTCTGCGACCAAAAAAAACTATTTGAGTTATAATAATAAGTTTTATTTCTATAGCGCCAACATATTCCGCAGCGCTTTACAGTTCAGAGGGGACATGTACAGACAATATGAGACAATACAAAATAACACTATTAAGATACCAGGAGGAGTGAGGGCCCTGCTCGTAAGCTACAGTCTATGAGGAAATACGGGAGGCACAAAAGGTGAATGGGGGGAGAAAAGCTTGTCATATATGGTCCAGCCATCGATTTAATAGGGGATTCAAAACCAGGTGCATGGACCGGTCATCGGCCAGAATTTATACAGCTACAGGGGACAAGAATTGGAAGTAAAAATTTTGTGATGAAGGGCAGAAAGGGACTAGATTAGATCAGGGCGGTGAGGGGATAGGCTAGTCTAAAGAAATGCGTTTTTAGGGCCCGCTTAAAGCTGTGGATGTTGGGAATTAATCGGATTGCTCTTGGTAGTGTGTTCCAGAGCATAGGCGCAGCTCAGTTAGGAATTATTTTCTCGCCACGCTGTGACAATCAGATCAATTGATTTTATATTTTGCTAGATCGAGCATTTCTGAATGGGGTACCCATGCTGCCTGATAGTATAGGTGTGACGCCCTGGCAAAACTAGGTAGTCACAGATAGGCCTCCGCACAACACCTTCCCTTATTTAGGAAACACACAGTCGACCTGAAACCCTAGTCACCCCCCCTTAGGCCCCCTTCACACGCAGGTATCTCCGGTACGTGCTAGGTCAGTGCCCGCATGTACCGGAGACACGGGCACACGTAAACCCATTAAAATCAATGGGTTTATGTGCACGCACGTGTTCAGCCATTGGCCCGTGCCTTCGTGTGGAGCAGACGTGTGCCCGTGTGCTCCATACAGAGGCATGTCCATTTTTCTCCGGCAGCATGGGTGTCACGCGGCCCGCACACATACCACACGGATGTAGTGTGGATACGGGCCCATGTGACACGTGCCGGAGAAACACACGTGTCATTTTAAAAATAAAAAAGCACATACCTCCACCTGCTTTGCAGTCTCTGCCACGGCTGTCACCTCCATCCAACCCCCAGTGAATTTGAACACCACATCTTCTTCACTGGGGGCCGGAAGCAGCGTCAGCAGGGCGTGGCCTGTGCCAGACACTGTCATTCAGCACCACAGACAGCTCCGGAAGACACAGGTAAGGCGGGGCTTTCCGCTCTCCGTGTGTTATTACGTATAACACACGGAGAACACGGTACACTGGGAGCAAACCACCCCTTTAATACGTACGTGAAAAAACTGTACTTTTTTTCATGTTCGTGTGAAGGAGCCCTTAGGGAAAGATACACACCAGTGGGCGTGACCAGGCCGTTGAACAAGCCCACCCAGGGGTCTAGACAGCCTGGGGTGGGAAAACAGTAGTTAGTGTAGTTTTGGAGTTCAAGGAGAGAGAGGAGTGTGGGCTGAAGCTAAGTGTAGCTCCAGCAGAGAAAGTTCAAGTTGAACAGTGCCAGGGTAGGAGCCCTGGTGCCACTGGCTAGATGGCAGACGGTGGTCTCCGTCAGCAGGAGACGGGAAGACGGCTTGGCAGAACAGAGGTGTACCGGGCCAGGGTTGTAGCCCGCCGGTACCGACACAGGGAACAGACCCAGAAACCGGAGCACAAAGGGGGGTACTCGGACCCTGAAACCAGGACCGGAAATAAGCGGCCTGGTTCACCAACCGATTAAGGCCAGGATTATAGGTCCTGTCTCACCCAAAATCCCTGATAGAAGACAACAGCCCACCGAAAGGAATAAGAGGTCACCGCCAGGGCCCATAGAGCCCACGGGCCAGCATCTGCGGGCTCGGCTCTTTAGGCCACATCCAGCCGGGAGCGGACTCTTGAGTTCCAGACTAGGAAGTCCATCTTACACAAAGTCAGTGCAGAGGAAAATTATAGAGACCACCAGCCTGGGTGGGGGACCCGAATGCAACCGGCCACAGCACCGGCCACCAGCACCTTACTTTACCAGAGACTCGTGTGATTTCTTGACTGATTAATCAAGCACTCCCCCCTGGCGTCGCTATACCCTGCACCAGACAGCACATAGGAAGCATAGTTTTCCCATTTCCTGGCAATAGACACATGGAGACAGGCAGAGGAGGAAAAAGCTGTGGAGCCTAGGAGAAAGGCTTGTGACTTAGCTAGCTAGGAAGTGAGGGTAGGCAACATTCATTATGAGAGTAGGATTCCACTTGTGAGAAACTCACGCTTATCTCGCATCGCATCACCCGGCACGGCCTGCCGCTTTCCTGACAGGAGCGGATCAGCTACATAGAAATACAGAAGCCGACCCGCTCCTGTCGAGAGAGGTAGGCCATGACAGGTGATGCAATGCAAGATATGCGTGAGTTTCTCGCAAGTGGAATCCTACCCTAAAGGTTACTAAAGAGGGATACAGAGGCCCCTGAAAAGAGCTCCAGCCGGATGTTGCTTTTTTTTATGGTACATCTCACGTTATGCCGACGTCACACAGGACGATAAATCGTGCAATCGCATAAGCAATCGCACCCACCCCCGTCATTTGTGCGTCACGGGCAATTACTTGCTTGTGGCGCACAAAGTAGTTAACACCGTCACACGCACTTACCCCCCCTAGGCAACGTCGCTGTGGGCGGCGAACACCCTCTTCCTGAAGGGGGAGGGACGTTTGGAGTCACAGCGACGTCACACGGAAGCCGGCCAATAGAAGCGGAGATGAGCGGGACGTAACATCCCACCCACCTCCTTCCTTCTGCATTGCCGGCAGGACGCAGGTAAGCTGTGTTCGTCGTTCCCGAGGTGTTACACGGAGCGACGTGTGCTGCCACGGGAACGATAAACAGCCGGAGCACAGAAGGAGAACCGACATTCTGAAAATGAACGACATGTCAACGAGCAACGATAAGGTATTTTTGCTCGTTCACAGTCGTTGGGAGGTGTCACACGGTACGATATCTCTGATGATGCCAAATGTGCATCACTAACGACGTGACCCCGACGACATATCGCCCGTTATATCGTACCGTGTGACGCCGGCATTAGTCCCTGGTTCGTAGACAAGATTTCCCCTTGACACATTTTCGTGACTTTTTTTTTAGTCACAAATACTAGTTAAAGCAATAAATGGAGCATTTTTATTTTCTGCTAAATTCATGAACTGTGTGCAAAATTTTGAAAACTTTGGGGCAAAATAAATTCGCCAAAAAAAGACAAAATAAGAAAATTGGCTTCATGAAATCACAAATGATGAATCCGGCCCATAGTTTTCTTAGATGTTTGTTTGCACATTGTACCGTACTTTCCGAATTATAAGACGCACTTTTTTCTCCCCAAAACCGGGGGAAGAATGGAGGTGTGTCTTATAATCCGGGTATGGTATAGGCGAAGTTCACACTTCTGTTGCTTTGCATCAGTCACAATCCGCCGCCTTGAGGAATTACGGTATCCTGCAAAATATTTTGCAGGAATCCTTTTTTTCCCCCATAGAATTCTATTAGCGACGGATTGTGACTGATAGCACTGCGTTGCATCCGCCGCGTGACGGATCAGTCGTCTACTGACTGACCATCCGGCGGGAGCAACGTTTTTTGTCTGCGGCTGAATGGTTTTTTTACTGTGAGCATGCGCACAGTAAAAAACCATGATGACTGTAAATTCAGTTCCAGCGGCCGAAACGATCAGCTTATCGCCCGGTGGCTGGCTATTGTGAACGATCAGCTGATCGCCCGGCGGCCGTAAAAAAAAACCCAGTAAAAAAGAAAAACACAACTGATCTTTTTTGCAGCATCAGTTGTGCCACTATCTGCAACGCAACGCATCCGTTGCATCAGTTACACTACTGATTGTGACTGATGCAAAACAACGGAAGTGTGAACTTAGCCTTACCGGCACTGGTGTCACAGGGTTGGAGATAGAGAGAGATCGGAGAGGGGGGTGTCACTGCAGCGGAGCAGCTCAGGAGGGTCAGTGGACAGTCAGCGAAACTGCGGACTCGTGGGGTGTTGCTGCTGCGGGCACCATTAATCTGCCAGTGGGCTGCTGGCTGTTTTGAGTTGTCAGTTGACACGATGGAGTTCAAGAAAATGGACGCAGAGGCCAATCTGTGCAAGCGCTCGCTCTGCAGCCATTTTCTTGAATTCCATTGTGTGAACAGCCGAAGATTCCACGGAGCCTGCAGCCCACCAGCAGATCAATGGTGCCAGCTGCCGTGACACCCCACGAGCCCGCTGTATTGCCGACCCTCGTGCCACTGACCCTCCTGACCCGCGACACCCCTTCCTCCGAGCCCACAGCATCACAGACCCTGCCTCCTGTGACCTGCCTGAGCTGCGCCACCACTGCCGCTCTCCCCTGGTGAGCTAATATAAGATGCACTAGAATTATAAGACGGATCCCAATTTTAACAGTAAAAATATTTTTTTCCTATTTTCCTGCTTCAAATTTGGGGTGCGTCTTATAAAACGAAAAATACGGTACAGAGAAATCATATCCCACTGTAGGTTACATTAGGTGAATATATTTCTTCCCTGAATCCGCCTCTCCCAGATGACTACTCCTGTAGTAATGAGACATTTTTATAAAATTGCCCCCAGTTCACCGAGCCGCACACACAATAAAAACACCAGCAGTAATGTGCAATAATATACCATTTATTATCAGCAGTTTTAGCTGTAGTTATACAATCATTTGTCTTATCATTAGTCATTTGTATTTATTACAGTTAAAATATTTTCAGTTTTTGCCATCTGGAAACCATTAACAAGAAGCTGATGTCAGATCCTTACATGCTTATGAGGATTCTTTATAACAGTATGACGATATACAGTAATTCTGGCCACCACTAGGGGGAGCTAAATGTTTAAAGATTTATGCAGCATTTTTTGGACTTAAGGGGTTTTTCACTTATAGAAAACTAGTTTCAATATGTTTCCCAGCCTATAACATACAGTTAGTACTCGCCCTCCCGCTGTTCGGCACCAGTTCTCCACCGCAGCTTTGGTTTCTGCGTATCGGTTGCAGAGGTGACACCATGACTGCAACGCACATCGCTGCGACCTGACACTGGACCGGGGCAGGGGGGAGTACTGTCTACGTTTGTGATTTTACATGCTGGGAAACGATTGGGGATCACTTTTCTATAAGTGGAAATCTCCTTTAATGACAGCTGTATAAATCTTTATGCCGTGATCTCCCTTTCGTAATGGCTGAAAGTAGCGGCTGTTACAGTCATATAGCTATCAGGGTACAGGCAGGAGCCGGCGGCGGTGACTCCGGCCTCATAGTACTCGGCTATGCTACTAGTGATTTCAATATTCAGAAAACGCCACCTTCATGTGCTCAATGTGCTGACTACACAGGATGAAAATAACAGGATCTGTGACCAGCAACTCATGTCATCATAACAGCAAATGGATCCAATTGTCAGAGTCAAGATAATCATTTACTAAATGGAAGCGGAAGCAGCGATCGGCTGATCATCAGGAGATCTCCCCTAAGGGGAATATATCATCTATATCGTCTAATAATTAACACCGGAGCTGAGCCTGTTGTACACAGGGGACATGTTGTCTCTTTCCCACAGTATCTGTCTTTAAAGGGAATCTGGCAGCAGGTTTTTGCTATTTAATCTGACAGAAGCATGATGTAGGGGCAGAAAGTCTAAAGGGTACTTTACACGCTGCGATCTCGCTAGCGAGATCGCAAGCGATCGTACCTGCCCCCGTCGGTTGTGCGACACACGGGCATATCGCTGCCCGTGGCGCACAACCTTGCTTACCCCCGTGACACGCACTTACCTGCCCTGTGACGTCGGTCTGGCCAGCGAACCACCTCCTCTCTAAGGGGGCGGTTCGTGCGGCGTCACACGGCAGGCGTATAATAGAAGCGGAGGGGCGGAGATGAGCGGGACGTAACATTCCGCCCACCTCCTTCCTTCCGCATTGCCGGTGGAGGCAGGTAGGGAGAAGTTCGTCGCTCCTGCGGTGTCACACACAGCGATGTGTGGTGCCGCAGGAACGAGGAACAACATCGCTAATAAGCAGAAAACGATTTTTGGTTATAGGACGACCTCTCCAAAACCAACGATTTTTGTCTCTTTTGCGACCGTTTAAGGTCGCTCATATGTGTCACACGCTGCGATGTCGCTAACGGCGCCGGATGTGCGTCACAAACACCGTGACCCCGACGATAATTCGTTAGCGATATCGCAGCGTGTAAAGCACCCTTAATTCCAGGGATGTGTCAATTGCTCAGTAGCTTGCTGTAATTTCAATCAGTGTTTTATCAGCAGGACATTATCACTAGAGGATTAGGTCTCATGTGGTGGCTAGTCCAGCTAGTCTGTGTAAACCTGACCCCAGCACTGATTGGCAGATTGCTGACAATATACAGTGTACATAGGAAACTGCCAATCAGTGGTGTGGGCGGGGTTATACAGAGCTCAGCATTCCGAGTTCTGCTACATCTACAGCAGTGAAGACAGGGATTATATCAAAACTGCACAAGCAGTTCAGTAATTGACACATCCCTGGAATCAGACTCTTTGCCCCCACATTATGCTGCTCTCAGATTACATAACAAAAATGTTGATAATGAGACTGCTGAGAAGTGATCTCTGTGGAAAATCTATTCTTAAGGTCAGTGGTGTCAGGAAACACAGGAAGATTTCAGGAGGCTCCAGAGGGAAATGTATTTTATGTCATAGAATCATAGAATTCAGAAAAATGTTTACAATGAAAGTTACTTTACAAATAAGGAATTTTCTGATGTTACTTTCCTGTTATGTTCTAATCTTCACCCAGTTATCTCCATAGTGATCAACATATACCATAAATACACATAATGCAGCATAAAGGGGCTCGGAGAAGGCGGCAGTGAAGGTGTGTAAGTGTCTGATGGGGTCACACAGCTCATAAAAGGACAACTGCCCGGCCCCATAATCCAGACAGATCCTGAATCTATCACTGGAGATCTTGTCCGGTAACTGGATCTCTATACTGTCATGTCTCACTGAATACTGATTATTATATCTACACAAAATCCAGGACTTGTTATTCTCTCCAATCAGTGACTGATATCCCGCCCTGTCTATACTGGGATAACACATCCCCACCCTCCACCTCCCTGATCTACTGCCCTCCACATCCCAGTAATGGAGTCCTGAGGTAAATCCCCTCCTGCTCATCACCTTATTACACTGGAATCTCTCTGCTGTTTCTGGACGATTCTGGTACTTCTGTGTCCAGGTTGCAGTTTTCAGGTCGTCTGATATAAGGAGATTATTAGCAGCTGTGTTTACATCCAGTAATATGTCTGCAGGATCCTCCACATAGATCCCGCTCCTTATACCTGATATTACCTCACATAATGTGTGTAATGTGTGTGAGATCACAGCCACATCCAGGTCATCTCCATCATGGAGCTGTTTATCATGTCCCCCTGTGTCCTCATCACCTCCCTCCTCCTCAGGATCACACAAGTCCCCGGTGTCTGGTTCCTGTAAGACGGTCAGTGGATCAGTCATGTTACACAGCTCCTCAATGTGCCTCATCTTCCTGGACAGCTCGTCCTTCTTTATCTCCAGCTGATGGATCAGAGCAGACAGTGACCGTGACTCTTCCTTTTCCTGCCTGGAGATCTCACTCAGGACCTTCTTCTCCAGGTCGTCCACCCGTCTCCTGATGTCTGTACACAGGGCAGTGACTCTCTCGGCTTCTCCAGCTGCTTTCCCTTGAGCTTTTCTCTTGCGCTCCTCCAGACTCCAGACTCTTTCCGCAGCTTTCACTCTCTTTGTGGTCAGTTTCTGGAGAGCATGTCTCAGTTTCTTCTTCTTGTTCTCTGAGGCCTCATCGAGTGACTCCATTTTATGTCCATTATGTTCCCCAATCAAACTGCAGGACACACAGATACAAGCCGCGTCCTCAGTGCAGTAATATTCCAGGATCTTCTTATGAACAGAACATTTCCTTTTCTCCAGAGAAGTGCTGGGATCAGATAAGACGTGTTCTGGTGATTTGCTGTGAGCCCTCAGGTGTTTCTCACACAGAGAAGCCTCACAGTGTAGACAGAATCTAACAGCAGGTACAGGAGAGTCCACACAGTAAGTGCAGCAGATCCCGGTGATCTCTTGTTCTTGCTGAGTAATCAGGAATCGTTCTGCGACATTATGAAGATTTATGTTCCTCATCAGCGCCGGCCGCTCCTGAAACTCTCCTCTGCATTCAGGACAGGAATAAACTCCAGACTCGTCCTGTGTATCCAGCACACGATCAATACAGACCCGGCAGAAGTTGTGTCCACATCTCAGCGTTACAGGATCCTTAAAAATAGATAAACAGATGGCGCAGAGCAGCTCGTCATTCAGATCAGCAGACGCCATGGCTAACGGAAGAAGGAAGAAATGAAACTGAATGTGAATGTTACTCAATATTTAACAATGTTGTAGTTACATCCATTCACTTAAACCCTTCACCCCCAGATCAGCAGACACCGTGGCTCATAGTTGAGGGAAGGAGGAAACGAAACTGATAATACTTAGCGATGTTGTAGTTACACCTATTCACTTAAAGGCGTGGTTCACCCCTTTTCATTATGGGCCACATCGATATAATGTTGAGAAATAAGGTTTCTTTCAAATACCTTGTGTTGCCAATAGTGCCTGTGAGCAGCGCTATTGTGGTCAGCTTACCCCATCACGTGACCCCTGGGCTCCATGACCCCCAGCATCCGGTGTTGTCATGCCAACTGAGGCTGGCTGCAGTCTCCATGAGTGACTGGGCAGTGGGCGTCGTTGCACCGCTCCACACAGCCCAGCATGAAAGTCCATCTCCCTGCTCCCTCCTCTTTCACTCCAGAGCAAACAAGCCGGAGCGATGCTGGGCTGTGACGAGCAGGGAAACGCCACCCACAGCCCAGTGACTCACGGAGATTGGGGCCGGCCGCGGTGGTGTCATGTGAACAGGAAGTTGACATCACCCGATCCGAGGTCACGGAGCCCAGGGGGTCACGCGATGGGAAACAGCGGTCCGCAATAGTGCTGCTCACAGGCACTATTACCAACGGAACGTATTTGAGAGAAAGACTAAATTACTTACGGTAATGGGATTTTCCAGAGCCCACGACAGCACCCACGAGAGAGGGATCCGCCCCCTTCAGGACAGGAAACCTACAGATAAAAAAGGGGCAGTCCCCCTCCCTCATCAGTTGGTTGCAGAGAACCGGGAGAGGAACCGCCACAATTAGTAACAATACAAGACAAAAGTAGAACCATCAAACCCAAAGGGTGAAGAAAACAAAAGGGCAGGGGTGTAAAGGGTGCTGTCGTGGGCTCTGGAAAATCCCATTACCGTAAGTAATTTAGTCTTTTCCTTTCGCCACGACAGCACCCACGAGAGACTTAGAGAGATAACACACTCAGGGAGGGAAAAAACCACACGAAGGGCCAAGCCTCCAACGGAAGACAGCGGAAGAGCAAAGGCCAGCCGGCAAAGACCGGAACCCGGACGGAGAGGGCAGCAGCCCACAGCCATCGGGACAAGGGACGGCACGCCACGCGAGGCTCACCGCCGGACTCCTGAAAGACAAAGAACAAAAACAAAGACCAACCCCTCCGCCAAGGGGCCGACCGAGCGACAGAGGCGAGGACAGAGCCCCACGAAACGAAGGAACGGAGAAAATACCCCGCGCGGGAAGAACCCAAGACACCTCGCGCAGCAGGAGAACAACCGGAACGCCCCAAGGAGGGAAGGACCAACGGACAGTGTCGGACAGGCACAAACACGCCCAGGAGAGGCAAGGGCGACCAAGATACAGAGGAACAGGCACAGCACCGCGCTGGACGAGGAGGAGAAGAGACCCAGAGGAGAAGCAGGAAGCCCGAGGCGCCAGGCCAGGCGGAAGGTCAGGGAGGCGCAAGACCGCAGAGGCGCAAGGCAGGAGCGCCGTAAGGAGCAAGCACCAAAGCGCAAGACCCAGAGACGCAGGAGAAGAACACAGGCCCACACGACCAGGAGGGACCGAGGCACAGAGGCCCCGAGGCACAGAAGCACAGGCGCAGGATGCACAGAGTCCAAGAGGCACAGAGTCCAAGAGGCACAGAGTCCAAGAGGCACAGGGTCCAAGAGGCACAGGGTCCAAGAGGCACAGGGTCCAAGAGGCACAGGGTCCAAGAGGCACAGGGTCCAAGAGGCACAGGGTCCAAGAGGCACAGGGTCCAAGAGGCACAGGGTCCAAGAGGCACAGGGTCCAAGAGGCACAGGGTCCAAGAGGCCCAGAGGCAGAGAGGCAGAGAGGCGAAGAGGCACAGAGGCGAAAAGGCATAGAGGCCAAGAGGCACAGAGGCACGGATGCCAAGAAGGAAGAGGCACCGAGGTACAAGGGCCAAGAGGCCCAGAGGCACAGAGGCCAAGAGGCACAGACGCACAAGGGCCAAGACGACAAAGACCAAGCGGCACAGAGGCCAAGAGGCACAGAAGCCCAGAGGCACAGAAGCCCAGAGGCACAGAAGCCCAGAGGCACAGAAGCCCAGAGGCACAGAAGCCCAGAGGCACAGAAGCCCAGAGGCCACGAAGTCCCGAAGTAGGAGACACAGAGGCCCAGAGGCACAGAGGCCAAGAGGCACAGAGGCCAAGAGGCACAGAGGCCAAGAGGCACAGAGGCCACGAGGCACAGAGGCCACGAGGCACAAAGGCCACGAGGCACAAAGGCCACGAGGCACAAAGGCCAAGAGGCACCGAGGGCAGGAGACACAGAGGCCCGAGGCCAGGAGGCCCAGAAGCAGGGGGTCCGGAGGCACAGAGGCACGGGGCCCCGAGGTCCAAGGCCGGGAAGGCCAGGAAGCCACAGAGGCCCAGAAGCCACAAAGGCAGAAAAAGCCAGGGGGCCCAGAGACCGGGAAGGCCGGAGGCCAGGAGGCAAGGAAGCACAGAGGCCAGGAGGCCACAGAGGCAGGCGGCCAGGAGCACAAGGCACATAGGCTCGAGGCCAGGAGGCACTGAGGATAGGAGGCACCGAGGCCAGGAGGCACCGAGGCCAAGGCAGAGAAGCCCGAAGCCAGGAGGCACAGAGGCCCGAGGCTAGGAGGAACAGAGGCCCAAGGCCAAGAGGCACAGAGGCCCAAGGCCAAGAGGCACAGAGGGACAGAGGCACGCGGACAGGAAGCACGAGGCCAAGAAGCACGAGGCCAGGAAGCACGAAACCAAGGAGCACGAGACCAGGAGGCACCGAGGACCGAGGCCCTGAACACAGAAGTCCGGAGGTCCCGAGGCCACACAGGCGCAGAAGGCCACACGGGCGCAGGAGGCCACACGGGCGCAGGAGGCCACACGGGCGCAGGAGGCCACACGGGCGCAGGAGGCCACACGGGCGCAGGAGGCCACACGGGCGCAGGAGGCCACACGGGCGCAGGAGGCCACACGGGCGCAGGAGGCCACACGGGCGCAGGAGGCCACACGGGCGCAGGAGGCCACACGGGCGCAGGAGGCCACACGGGCGCAGGAGGCCACACGGGCGCAGGAGGCCACACGGGCGCAGGAGGCCACACGGGCACCACCGAGGCAAACAGGCACCACCGAGGCAAACAGGCACCACCGAGGCAAACAGGCACCACCGAGGCAAACAGGCACCACCGAGGCAAACAGGCACCACCGAGGCAAACAGGCACCACCGAGGCAAACAGGCACCACCGAGGCAAACAGGCACCACCGAGGCAAACAGGCACCACCGAGGCAAACAGGCACCACCGAGGCAAACAGGCACCACCGAGGCAAACAGGCACCACCGAGGCAAACAGGCACCACCGAGGCAAACAGGCACCACCGAGGCAAACAGGCACCACCGAGGCAAACAGGCACCACCGAGGCAAACAGGCACCACCGAGGCAAACAGGCACCACCGAGGCAAACAGGCACCACCGAGGCAACAGGTACCGCAAACAGGCACCGAAGCAAACAGGCCCCGAGACAAACAGGCAGAAGGGCAAAGAAGCCAGGAGGCCCCGAGGCCACAAAAGCCAGGAGGCCAGGTGGCCACAGAAGGCAGGAGGTCCGGAGGCCACAGAAGCCAGGAGGCCATAGAAGCCAGGAGGCCATGAGGGCACAGAAGCCAGGAGGCCACAGAAGCCAGGAGGCCCGAGGCCACAGAAGCCAGGAGGCCCGAGGCCACAGAAGCCAGGAGGCCCGAGGCCACAGAAGCCAGGAGGCCCGAGGCCACAGAAGCCAGGAGGCCCGAGGCCACAGAAGCCAGGAGGCCACCAGAAGGCCACAGAAGCCAGGAGGCCACCAGAAGGCCACAGAAGCCAGGAGGCCACCAGAAGGCCACAGAAGCCAGGAGGCCATGAGGGCACAGAAGCCAGGAGGCCACAGAAGCCAGGAGGCCCGAGGCCACAGAAGCCAGGAGGCCCGAGGCCACAGAAGCCAGGAGGCCCGAGGCCACAGAAGCCAGGAGGCCCGAGGCCACAGAAGCCAGGAGGCCCGAGGCTACAGAAGCCAGGAGGCCCGAGGCTACAGAAGCCAGGAGGCCCGAGGCCACAGAAGCCAGGAGGCCCGAGGCCACAGAAGCCAGGAGGCCCGAGGCCACAGAAGCCAGGAGGCCCGAGGCCACAGAAGCCAGGAGGCCACCAGAAGGCCACAGAAGCCAGGAGGCCACCAGAAGGCCACAGAAGCCAGGAGGCCACCAGAAGGCCACAGAAGCCAGGAGGCCACCAGAAGGCCACAGAAGCCAGGAGGCCACCAGAAGGCCACAGAAGCCAGGAGGCCACCAGAAGGCAAGAGGTCCGGAGGCCACACAGGCCCGGAGGCCACAGAGGCCAGGGCCAGGACACAGGGGCCAGGACCACAGGGCCAAGGTCCACCGAGGCCAGGAGGCCATAGGAGTCAGGAGGACCCAGGGGCCCAGGAGCTCAGAGGCAGGAGGCACAGAGGCCACCGAGAACAGACCCAGAGGGCACCCCGGCGCACACCCCAGGGCAGACACCACCAGGACGCCGGCCACAGCACAGCAGGAGGGACGCCGCCGGCAGAGGGACTGACCGAGAAGGGGAGCAATCCCCGGACAGAAGGGCAGGGGGAAGGGCTGGCAGAGATCGACAGCCGAGCCCCCCCCTGAACCGCAAAAGCAGGAGCACAGCGTTTGGGACACCGACGCTGGACGCAGCAGGCCCAGCGCATAGGCCACACAGGCGGTGAAGACGCAGGCACGCGTCAGGGAGAGGCACTGGCCCAACCGCCATGTACTCACCCGCACCGCAGCGACCGGCCCGGATGGAGGGGACCACGGGCTTCACTAGGAACCTTCCCGGCCGCTCCCCCGGAAGAGCTCCTGGATTACATCCGGGTCACTGCAGCAGGGAAGCGTGCACCTTCGACGCGGCAGGGCCCCCCCCTGCCGCGCACCCGTCTGGGAGAAGCACACCCTGCTGCAGGCGTCATATCTCCCGGAGGCAAAGCCGGGCAGGAGAAAGAGGACGAGGTGCACCGGAGGACGGAGTCCACGAGGGGAGCTCCACCGACCGTGCTTCCGGATCCAGAGCTCCGCCGTTCCCTAGGAGACCGCACAGACTCAACAGGACCCAGGCACTGCAGGTTCCTCTCCATGCAGGACAGGAAACCAACTGATGAGGGAGGGGGACTGCCCCTTTTTTATCTGTAGGTTTCCTGTCCTGAAGGGGGCGGATCCCTCTCTCGTGGGTGCTGTCGTGGCGAAAGGAAAATATTGTTTCTCAATGTTATACGGATGTAGCAAAAAAATGGGTGAACCGCATCTTTAACTCCTTAATAGGAATCTGCCACCAGTTGTTTAATACCCCTTGTGAGAGTAACGTGATGTAGGGGCAGAAACTCTGATTTCAGAGTTGTGTCACTTACTTCACTGGGTCCTGCATTTATTATTAAAAACTGTTTCCTCTGTTGCACAGCTACAAGTTTTCTGAATGCTGAGCTCTGTATAACCCCACCCAGGCCACTGATTGGCAGCATTCAGTCTACAATGTACATAAGCTGAAAGCTGCCAATCAGTGGTGGGTACAGAGAGAAAGAAGGAGCAAGAAAAGCACAATACGGTGATACCATAACACAATTGTGAATAGATAAGGGATGTGTGCTCACCAGATTAAGTTGTATATCACAAGAACTTTAGAGTATATCGGCTGCCGATGGTCACACGAGAGATGATTGAGGAGAGTTGTAGGAAATACACGTGACTTCTATCTCCGCTGCTGGAAGGTGAGACAAACGGGTGGGGAAAAACAACAAAAGCACTCCTTAGTATCTTCAGTAGGGACCTTCGCAGCTGCAATAGAAACAACACCACTTACTTTAATGGGTCCTGCATTTTTTATTAAAAACGTTTTTTTCTGATGCACAGCTTCATTACCAGTTTTCTGAATGCTGAGCTCTGTATAACCAGACCACTGATTGGCAGCATTCTGTCTACAATGTGGATAAGCAGAAAGCTTAAAATAGGAAATATGCATGACTTCCACCTGCGCAGCTGGAAGGTAAGAAACAGGTGGGAAAAGACAAACAAAAAGCACTCCTTTGTTTCTTCAGTAGTAAACTTCGCAGCTGCAATTGAAACACCACAGCTATGCAGCGCTGAGCTCCTTCAACATAGTCAGCATAAGTATGAGCTATAGCCGGCATAGGGAGGAGTGAAAAGTGAATATTTACAGGAGAAGGTTGTGGCTGCAGCTGAGATTACAACTACCTGTTACATCACTGCAGAATAGACATTTACCTTAACCCTTTCAATACTTGACGGATTGAAATACGGTAAAAAGGATGCAGGAGACACAAGATGATTCCTAAGATTTATTTCCTAAGCATCTCAAGGTATTCCAACCTCATTAATCAGGAAAAAAACCCACAAAGGCGCAGGCATCTCAAAAAAGTCCACATTTCAAAATGCGCCAAGGTCGAGCACATGACATGTCAGAGGTCACTCTTAGTTTGATTCAAAAGTAAAAATATGCAAAAAAAAATGCTGAAATGTCATGTATATAGACAATTTGGCATAAAATTATATATAAATACAAGCTTTATTTAGTATCTCCGATAAAATGAGTGCCTGCGATGTGTATAGAGCTTGTAATCTTGTGGGGATGTGATAACTGCAGTGCTGTTAGTAAGATGAGCTACAATGATGTTAGGATCGCAGGCTGATAACGAAGGACGGGTGGACAGTCAGAAGAAGAACATCAAAAGGAAGAGAGGTTGGTCAATTACAAAGTGGAAAAAGTGGTCCACGTCATACACACTCGCCGCCACTGAGGTCCTTGAACAGGCGCACTACAATACTTTGATCTGCCCTGAGCAGGGCAGATCAAAGTGCGCCTGCGCAGGACCTCAGTGCCGGCGAGTGTGTATGACGTGGAAGCGTCATGCACACAGGCTTCAGAAGACAGAGGAGCAAGATGGCCGAGAGAGGAGGCGCCACTCACCAGGCCAACCAGCACCGCAGCGACCGATTTAGGTGAATATTATAAAGTGTTTTTTATGTTCTCAACGGCCTGCGCTCTTGTATACAGCATTCTAACATGCTGTATATAAGAGCCCAGTGGTGGTGGCCGCAGCTTATAGGCCATAAAAATGGCAACAGGTTCCCTTTAAACTTTTGTAAAAAATAAACTGAAAATTGCGGCATGCAATATTATTCATCCCCTTTACTTTCAGTGCAGCAAACTCACTCCAGAAGTTCATTGAGGATCTCTGAATGATCCAATGTTGTCCTAAATGACTGATGATGATAAATATAATCCACCTGTGTGTCATCAAGTATCCGTATAAATGCCCCTGCTCTGTGATAGTCTCATGTTCTGTTTAAGGCGCAGATAGCATCATGAAGACCAAAGAACACAACAGGCAGGTCCGTGATACTGTTGTGGAGAAGTTTAAAGCCGGATTTGGTTGCAAAAAGATTTCCAAAACTTTAAACATCCCAAGAAGCACTGTGCAAGCGATCATATTGAAATGGAAGGAGTATCATACCACTGCAAATCTACCAAGACCCGGCTGTCCATCCAAACTTTCATCTGAAACAAGGAGAAGACTGATCAGAGATGCAGCCAAGAAGCCCATGATCGCTCTGGATGAACTGCAGAGATCTACAGCTGAGGTGGGAGAGTCTGTCCATAGGACAACAATCAGTTGTACACTGCACAAATCTGGCCTTTATGGAAGAGTGGCAAGAAGAAAGCCATTTCTCAAAGATATCCATAAAAAAGTGTCATTTAAAGTTTGCCAAAAGCCACCTGGGAGACACCAAACATTTGGAAGAAGGTCTCTGGTCAGCTGAAACCAAAATAGAACTTTTTGGACACAATACCAAACAATATGTTTGGCATAAAAGCAACACAGCTCATCACACCATCCCCACTGTCAAACATGGTGGTGGCAGCATCATGGTTTGAGTCTGCTTTGCTTCAGCAGGAACATGGAAGATGGTTAAAATTGATGGGAAGATGGATGGAGACAAAAACAGGACCATATTTAAAGCAAACCTGTTTGAGTCTACAAAAGACCTGAGACTGGGACGGAGATTTGTCTTCCAACAAGACAATGATCCCAAACAAAGTAAAATCTACAATGGAATGGTTCATAAATAAATGTATCCAGGTGTTAAGGCCCCGTCACACACAGAGATAAATCTTTGGCAGATCTGTGGTTGCAGTGAAATCATGGACATATTGTTCCATTTGTACACAGCCACAAACCTGGCACTGATTGTCCACAATTTCACAGCAACCACAGATCTGCCGCAGATTTATCTCTGTGTGTGACAGGGCCTTTAGAATGGCCAAGTCACAGTCCAGACCTGAACCCAATCGAAAATCTGTAGAAAGAGCTGAAAACTGCTGTTCACAAACGCACTCCATCCAACCTCACTCAGCTCCAGCTGTTTACAAGGGAAGAATGGGCGAGAATTTCAGTCTCTCGATGTGCAAAACTGATAGACACATACCCCAAAAGACCGCAGCTGTAATCGCAAAAAAGGTGGCGCTACAAAGTATTAACTTAAAGGGACCGAATAATATTGCACGCCCCAATTTTCAATTTTTTACAAAAAATGTAAAATAAGCAATATTCAACTTCATTATTGTGTCCCACTTGTTGTTGATTCTTCGCCATAAAATTTAAAATTTTTACCATTCTGTTTGAAGAATGAAATGTGGGGAAAGGTTGAACAATTCAAGGGGGGGGGGGGGGGGGGAAGGGGGTGAATACTTTCGTAAGGCACTGCATCTCATGTAATAGTTCAAACTTTTCGTCTGCACCAATACAAGTATGCACCATATAAGTATGATGCATTGAATTAGGCCAGAGATATTATGATGCACTTGGTCATCTATCATCTGCCATCATCTAATCACCATGTCTATCTTCCCACAGGTATGTCAATTCATGCACTCTACTTTCCCATGAACTGATTTCCACTCCACTTTGCTCTGCTGTGTTCTAATACCTAGTATGTCAATTCATGCACTCTACTTTTGCACTATATCTGACCTGTTCTTTCTTTGCTTCAATATCTTCCTGACAGCCTCCAGCATCTCACTGTGATCTTTCCCCCCCTGTTTTGCATCCCCCTTTTATGACCTTTGTTTATTTTGCCTATGTTAGGCTGGTTTCACACTACGTCTTTTTAACATCCGTTGAAAACGTTTTTTTTAGCGGAAGTACGGATCCTGCTTTTACAGCAAATAACGTATGCAAACGCATCTGTTATTTTGCAGGATCCTGCACTGGATGTTTAGGGGCGGGCATTGGAGTCATGTGATCGGGAGTGAGGGGAACTAGACTGGGAGGAGGCTTCTGACAGCTGCAGACGCTGGTAACCAAGGTAAACATCGGCCTTGGATACCCGATATTTATCTTGGTTACGAGTGTCTGCAGCTGCTAGGAGCAGGGCTGCCTGCACGCGTAACCAACGTAAACATCGGGTAACTAAGAGAAGTGGTTACCCGATATTTACCTTGGTTACGAGTGTCCGCAGCTCTCAGGTGGGGGAGAGGGAGGGAGGGAGGAAGGGGGAAAGACAGATAGAGAGAGAGAGGGTGAGGGAGGGAGGAGGAGAGAGAGACAGATCACGCGAGACTGGTTCTGGGCATGCTCAGTACTTTCTGGGCATGCTCAGTACAAAAGCAGGATCCTGTCTATCAGCACGCCAGCGTTCACCTGCGTTCGCGTGCGTTATAGTGCGGATCCGGTGACTTGCAGTATTTTGACGCAGCTCAAAAACGCTACAAGTAGCGTTTTTGAAACATGTTAAAAAACTGCAAGTCACCGGATCCTCACTATAACGCACGCAAACGCAGGTGAACGCAGGTGGACGCGAGTCCATTGCAAATGCATTGAAATGAAAACGCATTTGCACTGGATCCGTACTTCCGCTAAAATAACGTTTTCAACGGATGTTAAAAAGACATAGTGTGAAACCAGCCTAAAGCTGCATCTTGTTTTTTTTTTTTTTTTCTTTGATTGAGTGATCAAGGGGTTAGTCTTGCAACCCACCCCTTCACAGCTGAGTGCACTTGTATGTGTATATAGTGGGGCAACTAAAAGTCTGCACAAGACTTTTCGTCTGCACCAATACAAGTATGCACCATATAAGTATGATGCATTGAATTAGGCCAGAGATGGGCCGGAAGTGACCGGAAGGTAACCACATACATAGGCACTGTAAACAATGTTTGTGTTTCTATTCACTCTCACCCCTATAATACTTCACTTTTTACTGCCCCCTCTGATCCCCAAACCCAGTAATGAACTTTTCATTTCTCCTTCTATCCTCCCCACCCATCTCACCTTCCCCTCAGACATTTTCCTCAATATTACACCCAGTGTCTCCAGACACACACGGCCACCTCACGGCCTCTCCTGCTCCCACCTACTAACACTCTCTGCTTCTCCTCACTGCTGGAGATATCTCTCCTAATCCTGGTCCTCCTCACCACATCCCTATTGTCACTTCAAACCCTCATCCACAACCTAACACAAATTTCCGCAACCTCTCTAACCTCATACCCATCCACCCAGCCCCCGCTCCCCCAGTCCCACTAACAGGAGCTCTATGGAACGCTCGCTCTGTCTGCAACAAACTATCCTATATTCATGATCTGTTCATCACTAATAAACTCTCCTTCCTCGCCATCACAGAAACCTGGCTCACCCCCTCTGACACTGCCTCTCCTGCTGCACTTTCTTATGGTGGTCTCCAACTCTCTCACACCCCCCGCCCCAGTAACAAGCATGGTGGAGGAGTTGGTTTGCTCCTGTCCGACCAATGCTCCTTTACACCAATTCCACTACCACCCTCTGTCACGCTCCCCTCTTTTGAGGTGCACTCCGTACGCATCTACGCCCCCTCCAACCTTCAGCTGGCTGTCATTTACCGCCCTCCAGGGCCAGCCACTGCCTTTTTTGACCATTTCACCACCTGGCTACTACACTTCCTTTCAACCGACATCCCCACCATCATCATGGGTGATTTCAATATCCCCATTGACACTTCCCACTCATCTGTCTCCAAACTTCTAACACTCGCTTCCTCCATCAGCCTCACCCAATGGTCTTCTGCAGCTACTCACAAAGATGGCCACACGCTGGACCTCATCTTCACTCGCCTCTGTTCCCTATCTAACCTCTCTAACTTGCCTCTCCCCCTGTCTGACCACAACCTACTCACATTCTCTTCCCTCTCTTCTCCAAGTATGCAACCCCCCCTCCACAAATTTTCACACCCTCGCAGAAATATCAAAGACATTGATTTACACGCCCTTTCTCAGTCCCTTCTCCCCCTCACAGACAATGCATTTCTACATGATGCAGATGCCGCTGCAACTTTATACAACACTACAATCTCTGCAGCTCTCGAATCAGCTGCCCCCCTCACACACACCAAAACCCGCACAATCAACAGGCAACCCTGGCACACAAGGCAGACTAAAGAACTAAGACGGGCTTCCAGAATTGCTGAGCGCAGATGGAAGAGGTCTCATTCCACTGAGCACTTCATTGCATATAAAGAGTCCCTCACCACTTTCAAGTCCACACTCACTGCTGCAAAACAAACCTACTTCTCATCACTCATATCTTCTCTCACAACCCTAAACAGCTATTCAACACTTTCAATTCTCTCCTCCGTCCTCCGGCACCACCTCCCTCTCCTCTCATCTCAGCTGAAGACTTTGCCTCTTTCTTCAAGCGTAAGATTGACAACATCAGAGCAAGCTTTGGCCCACAATCACCACAGCCCCTTATCATAGCTACTCATCCCTCTTCCTCCAAATCCAGCTTCTCCACCATGACAGAAAACAATCTCTCCACTCTACTCTCAAGATCACATCTAACCACCTGTGCACTGGACCCGCTACCATCGCACCTCATCCCCAACATCACCGCAGTCCTCATCCCAGCCCTAACCCATCTCTTCAACCTATCACTAGCAAGTGGTGTATTCCCTTCATGCTTTAAACATGCCTCTATTACACCCATCCTCAAAAAGCCCTCCCTTGACCCATCCTCTGTGTCAAACTATCGCCCCATATCCCTTCTCCCCTACGCCTCAAAACTACTGGAACAGCATGTCCATCTTGAATTGTCCTCATACCTCTCCTCCTGCTCCCTCTTTGACCGGCTTCAATCTAGCTTCCGACCACATCATTCTACCGAAACTGCCCTAACCAAAGTCACCAATGATCTACTAACCGCCAAAGCCAAGCGACACTACTCTATCCTCCTCCTCCTGGACCTGTCCTCTGCCTTTGACACAGTAGACCATTCCCTCCTACTACAGATTCTCTCATCTCTGGGCATCACAGACTTGGCCCTATCTTGGATCTCCTCATACCTAACCGACCGAACTTTCAGCGTCTCCCATTCTCATACCACTTCCTCATCTCGCCCCCTATCTGTCGGTGTCCCTCAAGGCTCAGTTCTTGGACCCCTGCTGTTCTCCATCTATACCTTCGGCTTGGGACAGCTCATAGAGTCCCACGGCTTCCAGTATCATCTCTATGCCGATGACACACAGATCTACCTCTCTGGACCTGACATTACCTCTCTACTAACCAAAATACCACAATGTTTGTCTGCTATTTCATCCTTCTTCTCTGCGCGATTCCTAAAACTTAACATGGACAAAAGAGTTTATTGTCTTTCCTCCTCCTCACTCATCTCCTCCAACAAGCCTTTCCATCAAACTTGACGGTTGCTCACTCACCCCAGTCTCACAAGCTCGTTGCCTTGGAGTGACCCTCGACTCTGCTCTATCCTTCAAGCCACACATCCAAGCCCTCTTCAACTCATGCCGATTACAACTCAAAAATATCTCCCGGATCCGTGCTTTTCTTAACCAAGAATCTGCAAAAACATTAGTGCATGCCCTCATCATCTCCCGCCTCGACTACTGCAACCTCCTGCTCTCTGGCCTCCCTTCCAACACTCTTGCACCCTTCCAATCTATCCTAAACTCTGCAGCCCGCTTAATCCACCTCTCCCCTCGCTACTCCCCAGCCTCGCCACTCTGCCAATTCCTTCACTGGCTTCCCATCGCCCAACGACTCCAGTTCAAAACATTAACCATGACATACAAAGCCATGCACAACCTGTCTCCTCCCTACATCTGTGACCTAGTCTCCCAGTACCTACCTGCACGCAACCTTAGAGCCTCACAAGATCTCCTTCTCTGCTCCTCTCTTATCTCCTCTTCCCACAATCGTGTACAAGATTTCTCCCGTGCATCCCCCATACTCTGGAACGCTCTACCTCAGCACATCAGACTCTCCCCTACCGTGGAAAGCTTCAAGAGGAACCTCAAGACCCACCTCTTCCAACAAGCCTACAACCTACAATAGCCCTCAGCCCAGTAGACCATTGCGCAACCAGCTCTGTCCTCACCTATTGTACCATCACCCATTCCCTGTAGACTGTGAGCCCTCGCGGGCAGGGTCCTCTCTCCTCCTATACCAGTCTGTTTTGTACTGTTAATGATTGTTGTACGTATACCCTCTCTCACTTGTAAAGCGCCATGGAATAAATGGCGCTATAATAATAAATAAATAATAATAATAAAAACTGCTTTTTTTACTCAGGTGGCACCAATATTAGCTTCATAGATGGTCATTGCTAGACACAATTAAGCTTCAGAAAGGTCTAGTGCACAATCAGCTCAGCGTTCACCGCAGACACAGAACTGCTCGTGGTTCTGGGTGCATATTGCACCCGACAGGTTCACTTTAAATGAATGTGAACATCTCAAGCACTACATGACTCAAGATGAAAATTGTGAGACTCGTCTGTCGCCCAGGGCTATGGGGTACTCCCGGCCCGTATATTTACGGGGATACTGTCACGGGAGAATACTGGCCGTTGCCCGGTTCCGTGACCCTGGGGACGCTTTATAATGGGGAGTATTTATAGGGGAGATTAAAGTCTTTTCTGTGACGCCACCTGCGGATTGCAGTTAGGATGGTGGAACCGCTGCTGCTGGGTTGGTTATCCCTAGGGCTGGTGGTAATGGCAGCTGTGGTGGTAGGCCCTCTACAGGTAGGGCCGGGCCCTGGGGAATAGATAGTGGAGACTTTTGCTGAAGAAGGGAGGCCACACTGTGGGGTGTAAGTTAACAGTTTTACTCACTCTGGACCCTTGGACGGCTGGTTCAGGTCCTTGTAGTTCGTTTGATGACTCAGTTGCTCTGTCCCCAGCACCCTCAGTGTGGTTGGGTCCCCGTAGCATGAAGTCTGAGTCCCAACTGTCTTTTGGCAGTCTCCTTGTACGTATGGTGGGCATTGTGGACCCTGTAAGGTTGGTCCGTGGTCCCGAACCCTGATCCGCTTGTTACTGCCGATACCCCCGGATCTGTGGGTCAGTGAAGGTCCCCTCATTGTGCAGGTATTTGCCAGGCCGCGTGAAGCTGGCGCCTGACCTAGGACCCTGTGCCCCATCAGTGCTCTGGTTCCAGTGGTACTTGGGTGTACTCGGGTCACCATTGCACGACCCAGCTTGAGGCACTTCCATTCACTTTCACTCTCCTGACTTGACTGACTGTTCCCTCCCACCAGGCTGTCTAGTCCCCTGGACTGGCTCCGCTCTCTAGGTGGCCATCCCTGTGGTGTCTGACTAGCCAATTACCCTTGGTGTGGAGTGGAAACTGGGATTTTGTGTGTGTGCAGATGTTACTGGCACTGGTGTTACAGGTCCCTGGGGGTAGGCCCTGCATCCAGGTGAGGATGCAGTACCTAGTAGTGCCCTGAGTAGTTCAGGGGCGCTACATTTCCTGTATAGGACTAAAAAAAAAAATTGAAATCTGAATTCCCAAATGTTGAAATTGCACTCAATTCATGTGCTTGACGGTGACCAACTCTACTGGAGAACGTACTTTTTCAAAACTGAAACTTCTAAAAAATCTGCTTCGTAATCACCGTTTCCACTGGCTTCCCTCATGTGCATGGAAAGTGACATCCTGAAGACCAATGAATTCAAGCCAATAAGAAAAATTCTCTGAAAACAAAATCCATACCTCCATAGTGTGCCATATAATGTATGACTTACTGAGGATTGTGTTTGTCGAGCCTTGTGTATTGTTCAGGTGTTTATCATGTTGATCACTTCAATGTTTTTAATGTGCTCACACCAGTTTTGTTGACGTGCCAATAAAATAAATATATTTAATATTATCGCCATTTACTTTTTATTCCTGTAAGTGGTTGTCGTAGAGGTCCCAGCACAGTGGTTTGCCCAGGGGCCCAAAATGCTGTTAAAGGGAACCTGTCACCGTTTTTTTACCTATAAGATGTGGCCACCACCACCGGGCTCTTATATACAGAATTCTAACATGCTGTATATAAGAGTCCAGGCCGCTGTGTACAACATAAACACTTTATAATACTCACCTAAACCGGTCGTTATGGTGGATGTGGCTCAAATGGGCATCTTTGTCCTCTGGTGGTGGCGCCTCCTCTTTCGGCGATCTTCATCCTCCTTCTGAATCCTGCATGAAGCGTCTACGTCATCCACACTCGCCGGTCCCGCGCATGCGCACTACAATACTTTGATCTGCCCTGCTCAGGTCCTGAATGCCGGCGAGTCTGAATGACTTAGGACGCGTCATGCACCACGGCTTCAGAAGATGGAGGACAAAGATGGCTGAAAGAGGAGGCGTCGGCACCGGAGGACGAAGACACCAATTTGACCCACATTCACAGCAGCGACCAGTTTAGGTGAGTATTATAAAGTAATTTTTATGTTCTACACAGCGGCCTGGGCCCTTATATACAGCATGTTAGAATGTTGTATATAAAAGCCCAATAGTGGTGGCTGCAGTTTATAGGCTAAAAAACTGGTGATAGGTTCCCCTTAAGATGGCCCTGGTCTGGAGACTTGTGGTCAGTCTGTACATCACAAGCCATTCTCAGATTGTGAGACATGGATGAATGAGGCCGGCCTCACAGAGGTCACCTCACACCTCTGCCGCTTCTCTCAGCTATATTATCTAAGGGGTTTAAATTCCGGTTGCTTCGCCATCTCCATTCCCGGCCTTTACAGCAGAGTATCTGCTCTATTTTATAGATGACACCAACTGCTTAGGTGAAAGCACAACATCTCTGGAGACATGTAGGGTGGCACGAGGTGGTAGGGGCGGGCGAGGGATTGACTCCAGACGCCCCCGAACACTACATGAAAACCGTGGCTCTGGCTGGGTGCATGGACTTGTGTGGTGCAGGTCATGCCTCTTAGCAGACCGCATGTCACCATTGCCTTTGGCAGGCCAGGACCAGACAGCAGTGTAGACTGACACCGAGACCACCAGTCCTTATTAAGCAAGTCTTTTACTGAACAGTTTCCACAGTTCTTTCGGCATTACATCACATGTGAGCAGGGGCTGGCTGGCAAATTTTGGCCTGAGGGTCAAGCACACAGCAGCAGCCCATGAGCAGCGGCCCATCCTTGTTGTATTTGCCGCCGGCTGCTTCATGTAGGGAGTAGAGGTAACAAGTTTTTTGAAAAGATAAAAGCCGAATTAATGATGATATTGTTGTGGACAATTGCCGACAAAATTCTCATCCACGTCTATCAGTGTCATTATATATATATATATATATATATATATATATATATATATATATATATTTATATTAGTGCTCACTTCAGTTATCCTATTCAGTTATATGTAGTTTTTTTTCTGAATGTGAACACAGCTCCGCCCCTTTCGGCCATGTTTTTTCCATCTCTATATAAGAAAGTCCTTAGTTACCCCTCTCCACCCATAGCAGTTTTTAATTGCAATGAGATGACACACAGTTAGGGTCACAGAGCTAGGGACCCCAATATAGAGATATACCTTGACGAGGTTTTGGGGCTCAGTTACATTGATCAATGCGATTGCTAAATATCTCCTTTTTCCTAATATTCATAGCAGGTATGCAATTCATTATTCACATGTTCAAATTAGCAAGTAGCATTTTTCATTGTATATTCCAATATTTTTCCATATGCTTGAGGCATTATACCATTATCTAAGTTTGATGTGCAGCCTTATTCTTATATATAGTATGTATTTTTGGCTTGCACTCATATATATATATATATATATATATATATATATATATATATATATATATATATATATATATATATATATATATATATATATATATATATATATATATATATATATATATATATATATATATATATATATATTAGTGCTCACTTCAGTTATCCTATTCAGCTACTGAGAGAAGTGTCTGGGACTCTACTTAGCACGTGACCATAACTGTGCAAAATGCATATATCTATCACTACACTGGGAATACAGGGGAATCCTGACAGTGTGCACAGCACTCCATCACCATTCAGCAGTCTGCTCTCACATAGGGACTACAGAAATCTGTCTAGAGCTCGGAAAACAGTGTTGGAAAAAAAATGTTGCCTGGAAATTGCATGTTGTCCACAGAGTTGGTTCATATATACTCGCCTCCATTATAAAACAGACAAAACAGTCCACCTAAAGAAGCCGCATATTGACTTTTTTCTCTCTGTGTAAATGTCAGTGCAATGTACGGTCAGTGTGTTAGTATACTCACCTGCAGCAACCTTCTGTGTGCTGCACCACTCTGCTCCTCTTCTCAGTGACATCACCGCTCTGCAGACTCTCCTGGTTGCACTGAGATCTGCTCCTCTTCTCAGTGACGTCACCGCTCTGCAGACTCTCTGCGTCGCACTGTGCTCTGCTGCTCTTCTCAGTGACGTCACCGCTCTGCAGACTCTCCTGGTTGCACTGAGATCTGCTCCTCTTCTCAGTGACGTCACCGCTCTGCAGACTCTCCTGGTAGCACTGAGATCTGCTCCTCTTCTCAGTGACGTCACCGCTCTGCAGACTCTCTGCGTCGCACTGTGCTCTGCTGCTCTTCTCAGTGACGTCACCGCTCTGCAGACTCTCCTGGTTGCACTGAGATCTGCTCCTCTTCTCAGTGACGTCACCGCTCTGCAGACTCTTTGGGTCACGCTGCGCTCTGTGTGACCTAGAAGAGGTTTTTACAAAGTAAGTCTATGGAATAAGGTTCCATAGACTTACATTGTAAAAGATGTCCAGGTCACAGCACAGTGTGAACCAAGGAGTCTGACAAGCGGTAACATCACTCAGAAGAGGGGCAGAGCGGTGCTGGATACCGGAGAAGGCGCTAGGTGAATATAATAACACACTCGCACTGCAGAGCACGAACATTTACACAGAATTTGGGGGGAAAGTTCATTGCACACGTCTTCAAAGCAGAAAATAAGCGACATCTTGTTATATCCTTTCTTTGTAGTAGACCTGGATACAGAAATATGGAGAAAGGATAATGTGTGACTGGTATATGATGTATCAGAGACATATTATCCTGCACTGTATATACATCTGATGTCTGTGCACATAGTATATTACATACAGTATAGAGGACAAGACGTGACTGGTATATGATAAGTTATGAGTACAGATATCAGATGGTATATACTGGATAATATGTGAGTTATTATACTATGAGTACAGACATCATATTCTACCATTCACATTTTACCCTGTATATAACATCAGCTGTTACATACAGTATACAGGATAATATGTGACTGGTGTAAGTACAGAATATCAGATATTATACCAGCTACATATTATCCTGTATATTACATCCAGTATACGGGAGAATATGTGACCGGTGTATGATATACTGTGAGTACAGACAGTTATTGTAAGAGGCACATGTGAATGGCGCTTCAGAGCGTATGATCAACAACAGCTCCACATACATGGCGCTATTCAGAATATACAAAATAATAAACCAATAATGACCCTGAGAAGTGCGAAGTACAATGTCTCCTCTCTGATAACAGGACAGGAGAAAGGGTACTGTGCAGTGTATATACAGTGTGTCCACCCATATCCTGTCCACCGCCATTAACCTGAGAACGGCGGCAGCTATAGGCATAGAAGTGGTGTCTAGGTATAGTTAAGTAGCCATGCGCTACACAATGTAACCACCTATAGCGCCACCTGGTGGAAAACAACGGAGTTAGCATTTTTATCTCGAAAATGGAACAAGATAGAGAAAAAAAGTGAATTACAAAAATGTACATTTTCAATTCAATACGAATCGACACCTTGCATACAGAAATGCTATGATTAGAACGTGTAAAACTCACAAGGCTGCGGACGTGAAGCGATACCTCATGGAGACCTTCCTACAAGTCATTGGGTATGGTGGCTGCGCGGAGTGGCCTCCACGCTCACCTGACCTGACCCCATTGGACTTCTTTCTGTGAGGTCACATCAAACAGCAGGTGTATGCGACCCCTCCACCAACATTGCAGGACCTACGACAACGTATCACAGATGCTTGTGCAAACGTGTCACCTACCATATTGCACAACGTGCAGCAAGATACAGTATGCTGTGCAGAGTCCAGATGTGCATTGCAGCTGATGGGGGCTACTTTGAGCAACACAGTTAAATGAGCGCCATATGCGTGACCAGCATTCAATGTTTTGGGGGGGGGGGTCATGGGTTTCATATCATAGCATTTCTGTATATAAGGTGTCGATTCGTATAGAATTGATGATGCCTGCAACTTTGTAATTCACTTTTTTTCCCTCTATCTCGTTCCGTTTTCGAAATAAAAATGCTAACTCCATTGTCTTCCACCAGGTGGCGCTATAAGTGGTTTCATTGCGTAGCGCATGGCTACTTTACTATACCTAGACACCACTTATATGCCTATAGCTGCCGCCGTTCTCAAGTTAATGGCGGTGGACAGGATATGGGTGGACACTCTATATACATACGCACACAGAGCCAGGCCTCATATATATATATATAAATATATATATATACACACACAGCCAAGCCTCATGTGTGTGCACGAGCGCACGCGCACACACAGCCACGCCTCATGTGTGTGCACGAGCGCGCGCGCGCGCACACACAGCCACGCCTCATGTGTGTGCACGAGCGCGCGCGCGCACACACACAGCCACGCCTCATGTGTGTGCACGAGCGCGCGCGCACACACAGCCACGCCTCATGTGTGGGCGCGCGCGCGCGCGCACACACAGCCACGCCTCATGTGTGGGCGCGCGCGCGCGCACACACAGCCACGCCTCATGTGTGGGCGCGCGCGCGCACACACAGCCACGCCTCATGTGTGGGCGCGCGCGCGCGCACACACAGCCACGCCTCATGTGTGGGCGCGCGCGCGCGCACACACAGCCACGCCTCATGTGTGGGCGCGCGCGCGCGCACACACAGCCACGCCTCATGTGTGGGCGCGCGCGCGCACACACAGCCACGCCTCATGTGTGGGCGCGCGCGCGCGCACACACAGCCACGCCTCATGTGTGGGCGCGCGCGCGCGCACACACAGCCACGCCTCATGTGTGGGCGCGCGCGCGCGCACACACAGCCACGCCTCATGTGTGGGCGCGCGCGCGCGCACACACAGCCACGCCTCATGTGTGGGCGCGCGCGCGCGCACACACAGCCACGCCTCATGTGTGGGCGCGCGCGCGCGCACACACAGCCACGCCTCATGTGTGGGCGCGCGCGCGCACACACAGCCACGCCTCATGTGTGGGCGCGCGCGCGCGCACACACAGCCACGCCTCATGTGTGGGCGCGCGCGCGCGCACACACAGCCACGCCTCATGTGTGGGCGCGCGCAGTCGCACACACAGCCACGCCTCATGTGTGGGCGCGCGCGCGCGCACACAGCCACGCCTCATGTGTGGGCGCGCGCGCACACACAGCCACGCCTCATGTGTGGGCGCGCAGCGCACGCACACACAGCCACGCCTCATGTGTGGGCGCGCGCGCACGCACACAGCCACGCCTCATGTGTGGGCGCGCGCGCGCACACACAGCCACGCCTCATGTGTGGGCGCGCGCGCAGCGCGCACACACAGCCACGCCTCATGTGTGGGCGCGCGCGCGCACACAGCCACGCCTCATGTGTGCGCGCGCCCGCACACACAGCCACGCCTCATGTGTGCGCGCGCCCGCACACACAGCCACGCCTCATATGTGCGCGCGCCCACACACACAGCCACGCCTCATATGTGCGCGCGCCCACACACACAGCCACGCCTCATATGTGCGCGCGCCCACACACACAGCCACGCCTCATATGTGCGCGCGCCCACACACACAGCCACGCCTCATATGTGCGCGCGCCCACACACACAGCCACGCCTCATATGTGCGCGCGCCCACACACACAGCCACGCCTCATATGTGTGCGCGCCCACACACACAGCCACGCCTCATATGTGTGCGCGCCCACACACACAGCCACGCCTCATATGTGTGCGCGCCCACACACACAGCCACGCCTCATATGTGTGCGCGCCCACACACACAGCCACGCCTCATATGTGTGCGCGCCCACACACACAGCCACGCCTCATATGTGTGCGCGCCCACACACACAGCCACGCCTCATATGTGTGCGCGCCCACACACACAGCCACGCCTCATATGTGTGCGCGCCCACACACACAGCCACGCCTCATATGTGTGCGCGCCCACACACACAGCCACGCCTCATATGTGTGCGCGCCCACACACACAGCCACGCCTCATATGTGTGCGCGCCCACACACACAGCCACGCCTCATATGTGTGCGCGCCCACACACACAGCCACGCCTCATATGTGTGCGCGCCCACACACACAGCCACGCCTCATATGTGTGCGCGCCCACACACACAGCCACGCCTCATATGTGTGCGCGCCCGCACACACAGCCACGCCTCATATGTGTGCGCGCCCGCACACACAGCCACGCCTCATATGTGTGCACAAGCGCGCGCGCACACACACACAGCCACGCCTCATATGTGTGCACAAGCGCGCGCACACACAGCCACGCCTCATATGTGTGCACAAGCGCAAACACACACACACACAGCCACGCCTCATATGCGTGTGCACACAAACACAGGCCTCCTATGCGCGCGCGCACACAGGCCATTTTTATTTTATATATATACACACATACACTGTACATACATACACACACAGGCCTCATATATTCGCGCGTGCGTACACACAGCCACGCCTCATGTGTGCACAAGCGCAAACACACACACACAGCCACGCCTCATGTGTGCACACAAACACAGGCCTCATATGCGCGCGCGCACACAGGCCATTTTTTATATATATATATATTTTTATATATATATATATATATATATATATATATACACTGTACATACATACACACAGGCCTCATATATTCGCGCGTGCGTACACACACAGCCAGGTCACATACACAAGTAATACAACAAGGCACAAATACACAGACCCAGGTATGAATACTTACCCTCCAACACGTGTCTGCACAAGCAATGGCGCCGGCCGCAGAGAGAGGAGAACAGGAAGTCAGCTCTTCGCAGTGAAGTTCCGGCAGATCAGCCCTGCATGACCCTGGCCCCGCCCCCAGGTCTGCTCCGGGAGTGGCAGAGTGCGGCTTCCGTAGAGCAGTGAGTGCAGCTGCCGCCTCCTGTGTCTGCAGACAGGAGCTTCAGGCCGGAGCAGCCCATAACAGTATCCTCTCATAATGCAGGGCACTGCGGCCGATGCCGCTGCCCCTGACTGCTGAGCCCCTCGCTACGTCCCCCATGGTCACCTCTCCCTCCTTCCCATTGTGCAATGCCCCCCGCTGACCCCCCTTCGCTGCTGGGACCTCCTCCAGGGCATATAAACAGCTGCCGGAGTCCCTCCTTCCTCTTACCACATCTGCCCTCAGGGTGAGCATCGCCGATGGACCCCCTGGAAGCAGCGGTAAGAGAAAGGATCGGACGGGAGGGAGCCGAATGGCTTGCCTCCCTTGTGGGCACCAGCTCCCTCCTGCCGGTTCCCAGCAGCGGTGGGCGCAGGTCTTCCAGACCCTCCCGTCCACCGCAGCGTCTAAGCCCCACAACAGACCCCAGGCGCAGGGCGGCCCGGTCCAGAAGGTCCGGTCCGCTCTCACCCCCGGCCACCTATCCCCTGCCCCACCGGGCATCGCGTTCACATATATCGCGCAGCGCTGCACCCCCGTCACCCAGGCATGCTGCCCCCCACCGAGCATCGCGTTCACATATATCTCGCAGCGCTGCACCCCCGTCACCCAGGCATGCTGCCCCCCACCGGTCATCGGGTTCACATATATCTCGCAGCGCTGCACCCCCGTCACCCAGGCATGCTGCCCCCCACCGGTCATCGGGTTCACATATATCTCGCAGCGCTGCACCCCCGTCACCCAGGCATGCTGCCCCCCACCGAGCATCGCGTTCGTCCATGCCGCGCAGCGATGCTCCCCCTCCCCTCAGGAATGCTGCCCCCACCCTGGCATCACGTTCGCCACCACAATGCAGAGCGCCTCCCCCCAGGCACTCTGCACCGCCCAGCATGACGCGCTCCTCATGTTGCTTACCGCTCCATGCTGAGGCTGCGTCACATCCGGTATCCATGGCAGCCGAGTCACTTCCTGTGACTCGGCAACCATGTGACTATACTGTACTTCCGGTTTTCGGCCCCCGGACCGGAAGTGATGTCATTAAAAGTAAAAGCGGCAAATTTAAAGGGAAATGCAGTCATAAACGAACATGCTTTATAACTGCATTTCCTGCCCAGCGTTCGCATTCTTTACAAAGCGAACGTGGTGGTCTGCAGCAGTCAAGCACATCCATACATCCCCCTAAAGGGACAAGTTTAAAAAAAAAAAAAAAAAATAAATAAATAAATAAAAAATAAATAAATAAATAAATAAATAAATAAAATAAAAATAATAAAATAAATAAATAAAATAATAAAAAAAAAAAAAAAAATATGTATACATATATACACATATTTGGTATCGGCCACGTTCAGAAAAGCTTGATCTATCAAAATATAAAATCAATTAAAGAATAATAATGCTAATAATTTTATTCACTTGGGTAGCGCTGTCCACGGTGCTTTCTATGCATTGGCGACGCTGTCCCCATTGGAACTCACAATCTAGAGTCCCTAATCTGATTGTTAAATTTCGTAGCAGCAAAAAAAAAAAACAAAAACACAAAACACCCAAAATTACGCTTTTGGTCACCGCATGTTTTGCGTAACATCCAATAACAGGCGATCAAAAGTAGCATCTGCGCAAAATGGTACCATTAAAAAATGTAAACTCGAGACGCAAAATAAGCAGTCATTGCGCCATAGATCCCAAAATGAGAACGCTACGGGTTTCGGAAAATGGCGCAAAACGTACGCCACTTTTATTGGGCGATCTTTTTAACACCATCAGGAGTAGCTCTGGTTAACCCCGCGTTTGTACAACATCAGGATGTAACGCAGCAGCGCCCGACTTACACAGGGACGTGTTCTACTGCTGTGTATCACAGCTGGGAACTCACCTAACACCAGATACAGTTAAAATAAATAAATAAAAAATTCGCGCAAACAAATACGTCGATATCTGTTCCCTAATATCAGTGGAGCAAAACACAGTCAACAAAGAAAAGAGAGTCAATTCGCAAAATACTGCAATACCATTTTCAACTCCTATAAAACCCATTGGGGTTCTACGTGGTGGAAGTACGACGAAGAATTTAGAAGATGCTTGGCATTCCAACCGTTGGGAAGTTATGGCCACCGATTCGTGGCTTATGATGGGGCAAAAGTCCCACCAGTCCTTTCCAGGCCCACCAAACTTTTCCTCTCACCACGCTACACCTGGAGCTGCAAATGTCCGCAGACCAGGTCACTGTTGGCTTTTCAATGAAGGCCATCGCAGGTTTCAAGGACTCCGCAAATACAAGCACGAATGCTCATCGTGCGGAGGCAATCACACCTCCTCCAAATGCGATAAGCAACCAGACTGGCATCACACTAAAAATGCACCACCAAGTCCCAAAGACTCCAGTGAACGTGCACGTGGTGGAGCCATTGCTAGAACGTTACCCCAATAAGGCTGCGGCCAACGCTATTAGGGACGGTTTCAACCACGGTCTCTTTATCCCCCTTTATGTTCTCCTCAGAACTAACCTTCGCCCCCAACCGCAAATCGGCCCGGGACCTCCCACAGGTCCTGGCGAACAAACTACTGAAGGAAGTGGCGTTAGGCCGACTAGCAGGCCCATTTATAGATTTACCATTCTTAAACCCTTGCGTTTCACCCCTAGGGATAGTGCCTAAGAAAGAAAAGGGTGAATTTCGCCTCATACACTACTTGTCCTTCCCGGCTGGGCGATCAGTCAATGACAGCATCCCCGCAGAGGACTCAGCAGTTTCCTACGCATTTTTGACAAAGCGGTCGCACTGGTGCGAAAAGCAGGGTAAGGAGCACTAATGGCAAAATCGGACATAGCATCTGCCTTTCGCCCGCTACTAGTGCACCCCGATTGTCCCACCTGCAATGGGTGCTATTTCAACAAAAAATTCTGTACCACATGTGAATTACCATGGGTTGCTCCATATCCTGCTCACACTTCGAGCTCTTCAGCTCTTTCCTGGAATGGGTGGTTAAGGACGTGGCAAAGAATAAATTGGTCACCCATTATTTGGATGATTTCTTGTTCGTTTTCCCACACCAACTCTAAAGCATGCTCAACCGCGTTAAAATCTGTCCAGGTCATAGCGGACAAGTTTGGGTTTCCGCTGTTGGCCGAAAAAACAGTTGGCCCTGTGACCTGCCTTTTCATTTGAGAATCGAAATAGACTCAATTATCATGATGTTTCGGCTACCACTCGAAAAGGTTGAAAAAACCACATCGCTCATTGACGGGTTCTGCGCGGTTCGTAAGGTAACCCTGGCGCAAATGCAATCTCTATTAGGCTTGCTCGCCTTCGCCTTTAGAGTCAGGCCCATGGGAAGGGGCTTTTCCCTGAGGCTCTGCCTGGCCACTAGGAGCATAACTGCCTCCCATCAAAGGATTTGCATCACCAGCGCTCTACGTGAGGAGCTCGGTGTATGGAGGTCCTTCATAGCTACTTACAATGGGCGTTCATGTTTCCAGGAACAGGAAGTTTCCAGCGCTGATATATCTATTTTCGGATGCTGCCGGGTCCACCGGATTCGGCGTTTACCTTGGTCCCAATTGGTACGCTAATCGCTGGCCCAACACATGGCACCTGTCTGGGTGGACAAAAAAAAAAAAAAAAAAAAAAACCTTTACTCGAGCTGTTCCCTATAATAGTAGCTACAAGTCTTTGGGCAGAAAAGTTGGCGAACAATCGGACCCGCTTCAGGACTGACTACATAAGTGTCGTCCACGCCGTTAACCACCTCGCATCTTCCTCACCACCGGTGATCAGCTTGCTACGATACTTAGTTCTTAAGTGCCTTGAACATAATATCTGGGTCAAGGCCAGCCACATACCGGGGATTGATAATACTATCGCTGATGCCTTATTGCATTTGATTTTCAGAAGTTTCGAGCATTGCACCCAGAATCTGACAACAATGGCCAAAAGTGTCCACAGTCCCTCTGGACGGTCCCCATGGACAGTTGATTCCGCTGATTAAGGCATCCCATCAACGTGGCATTTGTATGGTAAGGCTTGGGACGAATGATTTCAATATAGTTCAACCGCTGCCTAGCCAGGTGTCCGCGGTTTTTCTTAGCAATTCCGTTGCTCGAGACATAACGCATCTACATACCAGTGGCTTGCCGGGCACAGTAGCGTAGTTGCGGGTTGCAGGAATAGCCTTTCACTTTCAGGTTCGTGGATGGACCGATGTCACCAAGGCCTTTCTGTTCAAACAGGCCGTTAAAGGCTGGAAGCGCTGGTGCACGGAGAACAGGAAGGCCAATTCATTCGCCATCCTTTCCGGCATAATAAACCAGCTAGGTGACGTTTGCACCAATGACAGCGAGGTCCTCTTGTTCTCGGCCGCCTTCTCGCTAGCATTCTTCGGAGCTTTGATGGTCAGCGAATTAGTTAGCAGGTCCCTAGGTCGCACCGGTGGTCTGTTACGCGACAATGTTATAGTTTGCAATGGTGGAGTACGGGTTCGCATAAGGCGCTCCAAAACAGATCAGCTCGGTAGAGGAGTTTGGTTCCCTATTTTCCCGTTTTCAGGTATCCTATGTCCCATCCTTACCTTGCAGCGACACTTAGAGTCTTGGGTTCCCAACAAATTCTTCTTGGAGCACGCAGAGTGATCCCGCTCATGGCGACACAACTTTCGGCATTGCTCAAAATGTCTATTTCCTACCTGGACCTACAACCAGGAGATTATGGCATGCACTCCTTCCGCATCGACACGACAACCGAGGCAGCAAGGGCCAGCTTCATACGTATCCGTGCAGTCCTGTAGTTCCCTGCCACCAGTTGTCCACTGTTTGGCACGTTTATATATTACACACAAAAAAAAAAAAAAAATAAATAAATAAATAAATTGTTAACCGAAATGATATACATATATTTATTTATCTAAGCACCTTCAAACCTAAAGAAACATTAATACAATGATGTTTACTGACACGATGATGGAAAATGTTTTGCACACAAGAGAGGTAACCGTTTTTCTTTTAGATCTGTCGAGACCTAGCATCTGGATCCTAGGTCACTCACACATATTCTGGGCAGCACGGCGGACTGAGTCGAGACCGGGTGGAAGCGTGCTGGGAGTTTGTGACCTGAAATTTCACTGGAGAAGAGTTCGGGGCCTGGCCTGGGCCCAGGTCCTGCCCGTGGTAGTGAGCATATCCAGAGTAGCCACTGGCCTAGTAGTGCTGGTCATTCACGGGTGGAAATGACCTGGTAAATGTGAGGATACAGGATCTGCTTGCGGTCATGCAAGTGGTCCTAGATAAGTTCAGCAGCTTCTTTCCTAGATAAGTTCAGCAGCTTCTTTCCTAGATAAGTTCAGCAGCTTCTTTAGCAACGTAGTGGGGGTACGGTCCAGTATATTACCGAGATTGAGTTGTACAGGGGCAAGGAACATAGCAGCTGTGGAAAGGTCAAGGCAACACGTTAATATGCAGTTCGCCAAATTTATAGCGTCAGGAAGAGGGATAGTGCCTGGACACGAGATGCTGGAATCAGAGGTCAGCCGTTTGGTGCTAGAGGATGGTTTTAGCCTTAATGATATAGGCCTAGACAATTTCCTGTCGGACAGTAAGGACGGGGTTGAGCGGGCCATAAGGGCCCTGTGTGGGGGTCGCAGCTCAGGCTTGGGCCTTCGCCACTCCGTGGCCGGTGGAAGAGGGATTTGGTGAGAGCCAACCTGCCACGGACGGCCGTAGGCATCGGGCCTCCTCCCTCAGGTTTAAGGCGGATTTGTGCCTGTGGTTAAAGCTGTGGCCAAAATAACAAGCAACCCCCTTTTATATCAACATTGAATGGTGTTACGTGGATACCTTCAATAAAGTACAAAAGAAAGATATTCCATGTGTGGTCTCATTCATTGCGCGGTGGGGAGGGGGAACCGGTTGGTGGGTCTCGGCAGTCTGCAGGGCACTGCGGCCGATGCCGCTGCCCCTGACTGCTGAGCCCCTCGCTACGTCCCCCATGGTCACCTCTCCCTCCTTCCCATTGTGCAATGCCCCCCGCTGACCCCCCTTCGCTGCTGGGACCTCCTCCAGGGCATATAAACAGCTGCCGGAGTCCCTCCTTCCTCTTACCACATCTGCCCTCAGGGTGAGCATCGCCCGCCCTCCCTCCCTTAAGAAGGTTCTGTTACAAGTTCGGAAGTCAAAGCTGGTGGAAGAGGGATTTGGAGAACCTACCTGCCACGGACGGCCGTAGGCATCGGGCCTCCTCCCTCAGGTTTAAGGCGGTTTTGTGCCTACGGAAAAAGGTTATGGTTCAATTTCAAAGTCACAGCCGGTGGAAGAGGGATTTGGTGAGAGCCAACCTGCCACGGACGGCCGTAGGCATCGGGCCTCCTCCCTCAGGTTTAAGGCGGATTTGTGCCTGTGGTTAAAGCTGTGGCCAAAATAACAAGCAACCCCCTTTTATATCAACATTGAATGGTGTTACGTGGATACCTTCAATAAAGTACAAAAGAAAGATATTCCATGTGTGGTCTCATTCATTGCGCGGTGGGGAGGGGGAACCGGTTGGTGGGTCTCGGCAGTCAGCGCTGTAAAGCCGAACGAGCACAGACATCCCAGCACCTAAACCAGTAATGATTTTCCTCATATAAAGCATGAATATTTGTTATAATGGCCGCCTCCTGCCTATACATGCTATAAACACGTCTGGGCCTTCAACCACACTGTCTGAAAGAGAAACTGTCTCTGTTACGCATAGCGACCAATCAGAGCTCAGCTTTAATGTTTTAAACCGCTCTGGTAAAATGAAACCTGCGCTGTGATTGGTTGCTATGGGCAGCAAAGAGATAGGAGAGGACACACGGGAAAAATATGTAAAAGACATACAGAATTGTAGGATGGAGGGCGCTTGGCCTATACACAGAAGCTCCTATCACAAAGCAATGGAGGAGCAGCTAATATAGCTTTACACGGATGAGAGCAGTGAGTCTGGAGAAGAAGCCGGGGCTTGTGGGAAATGTAGTTTATAGAGGTCACATGACCACCAGTGAAGGACCGCCCACTTCACACTGAGCCCAGAAACGTGTATGGAGGAGATGGAGCCAGAGAAATGTAAGGAATGTCGCAGTGAGGATCTGGAGATATGGCCGGGCTACTATAGAGAAGACAGAAATAGATTCAGGGGTAAACCTTTTAATTTGCAAATCTTGAGGCGTTTACACTCACACACACATAATACAACTGCTCCAATATACAAGGAAATATCTGTGTATTACACATAGACTGATACATCGGCTGCTGAACCAAGCAGATATTACAGAGAGCGGTATAACTATCCGGGGTGCAGGAGTCACAGTCACCCCAGGATCCTGGGCCCCGCATCTAATCCGGACACTGGGAAAGCTGGGTCAGCCGAGAAATAGGTACAGTAATCACCCAGCTTTCCCAAAGCCAGATATGTTACTAACAAGTGTACGAAAGAGGGATAGTGCATACCCTTTAGAAATATTACTATTAACCCCTTCAACCACCTCCCCTTGCCGGTTTTCCGTTTTTTGCTCCTTCCAAGAGCCATAACCTTTTTATTTTTATGTCAATATACCCATATGAGGGCTTGTTTTTTTGCAGGACGAGTTGTACTTTTGAATGACACCTTTCGTTTAACCATATATTGTACTGAAAAAAGAGAAAATATTAAAAGTGCAAATCCACAGCTATTTGTGGGGGGGGGGAATATTTAACATGTTCACTATATGGTATTATGATTCCCCAGGTCGGTACGAGTTTGTAGACACCAAACATGGATAGTTTCACTTTTATATAAGTGGTGAAAAAAAATCTGAATTTTGCCCAAAAAAATAATTGTGCTTTTGTCGCCATTTTCCGAGGCCTGTGGCGTTCTCATTTTTCAGGATCTGGGGCTCAGGGACGGCTTCTTTTTTTGCGTCTTGAGGGGACATACTAAAAAGAATGATGAAAAGGAATAAATAAAAAGAATGAGGGTAATAACGTATTAGGTGTATCTTATGTAGATGTATAAAAGGTTTCTTGGGCAAGTTACACATGGAATGAACATAAAATATCTGTAAATAATAGGAGAATGAATGCATATGGCATATAACCAGGTGTATATTATGTTACCTGAGCATTATAGGTGTGGAATGAACATGAAATATATGTAGATAATAGGAGAATGAACGCATATGGCATATAACCAGGTGTATATTATGTTACCTGAGCATTATAGGTGTGGAATGAACATGAAATATCTGTAAATAATAGGAGAATGAATGCATATGGCATATAACCAGGTGTATATTATGTTACCTGAGCATTATAGGTGTGGAATGATCATGAAATATATGTAGATAATAGGAGAATGAATGCATATGGCATATAACCAGGTGTATATTATGTTACCTGAGCATTATAGGTGTGGAATGATCATGAAATATCTGTAGATAATAGGAGAATGAATGCATATGGCATATAACCAGGTGTATATTATGTTACCTGAGCATTATAGGTGTGGAATGATCATGAAATATATGTAGATAATAGGAAAATGAATGCATATGGCATATAACCAGGTGTATATTATGTTACCTGAGCATTATAGGTGTGGAATGATCATGAAATATCTGTAGATAATAGGAGAATGAATGCATATGGCATATAACCAGGTGTATATTATGTTACCTGAGCATTATAGGTGTGGAATGATCATAAAATATATGTAGATAATAGGAAAATGAATGCATATGGCATATAACCAGGTGTATATTATGTTACCTGAGCATTATAGGTGTGGAATGATCATGAAATATCTGTAGATAATAGGAGAATGAATGCATATGGCATATAACCAGGTGTATATTATGTTACCTGAGCATTATAGGTGTGGAATGATCATAAAATATATGTAGATAATAGGAGAATGAATGCATATGGCATATAACCAGGTGTATATTACGTTACCTGAGCATTATAGGTGTGGAATGATCATGAAATATCTGTAGATAATAGGAGAATGAATGCATATGGCATATAACCAGGTGTATATTATGTTACCTGAGCATTATAGGTGTGGAATGAACATAAAATATCTGTAGATAATAGGAGAATGAATGCATATGGCATATAACCAGGTGTATATTATGTTACCTGAACATTATAGGTGTGGAATGATCATGAAATATATGTAGATAATAGGAGAATGAACCGGCTACGGAGGAGAGGGGGAGAGAAATCCCACCTTCTCCTCCTCCGTGCCAGCCCGCCCCTCCTGAGAGCCTGCCTGCCCCCTGCAGCTGTGGTCTGCTGGCACAGTCGGACCTCAGATGCAGGCACACTAGCATGATACTCGGCTCCTGCTGTGCTGCCAGCGCGAGCCGAGTGTCATGCGAGCATCCCAGTAGTGCCCCGTGTGGCTCCAGCCTCTCTCTCTCTCATACTCACACTCACTGACTCATTCACTCACACTCACCGATCACCGGCGCTGCGCTGCACGGCTGTCACATTGCTGGCGGCTTCTCCTGATTTGAAAATGCCAGCCGCCCATTATTCAATCTCGTATTCCCTGCTTTCCCCGCCCACCAGCGCCTATTATTGGTTGCAGTCAGACACGCCCCCACGCTGAGTGACAGCTGTCTCACTGCAACCAAATCACAGCCGCCGGTGGGTGGGTCTATATCTTGCAGTAAAATAAATAAATAATTAAAAAAAAACTGCATGCGGTCCCCACCAATTTTGATACCAGCCAGGGTAAAGCCACCTGCGATGTCGTAGTGTGCAAAGCCCGCCTAAGGCTGGTTATGTCGCGGGCGGGGAGGAGGGTGTCAGCACACCGCGCTCACCCCTTCTGCTCGGGTCCGGCAGCGGCTCCTGGTGGCTCGAGCTGTAGGCCGGATCCCGGGGTTTCTCGAGCGACACTCCTCGCCCGTGAGTGAAAGGGGGGTGTTTGTTGGGTGTGGGGATTGTTATAGTTCGTGACGCCACCCACGGTTGTGGTGATTGCACCACCGCTGCTCAGTGTGGGGGTCCCGGGGATGGTGATGCGGAGCAGCCAGGTGTTGTGTTGCCCCTCCGTGGGTAGGGGTTGGTGATCCCGGGGCCCAGTGAAGAGATGTAAAGTGTAGGGCCTGGAGGGCGCAGGGACGCGGGGGCAGCGCTGTGCCTTGCGGCACTGTGGTACTCACTCAGCCTGAGACTTGGACACAATTTGTACGGTAAACCAAACGGCTGGTAGGACGGTCCCACAGACGGCTGCACCTGCACTCCCGGTAGGTGACGGTGATGTCTCTCTTCCTTGCACCTGTGTTGACTGATGGTAGCGGTGTATTCCCTCCGGTTACCCGCTCCCCGACTGCAATCTTGGCCGGAGGAGCTCTACACTTTGCCCGCAGGCGCTGGCCCTGGGGAAACTGGTGCCCTGGCGGTGGCGGTGTCTCCCCTGTAATGGTCGGGCTGTTGCCGTCAATCGGGACTTGGTTGCTGGGGGATCTACGTCCCCTTCACTGACGGATTCGGCAAATTTGGCGACTCCTAGCCTTGCCGGGGTCCGAGAGGCCCCTGCCCTGGTGCTGACTGTCCTTCGGAACACTGCTCCAGACCACCGGGCACACAGCCAACGGGGTCCTTCCAGGAACTTCCAAACGGTCCCCCTCCGGACAGTCACCGCCGTCGCTGACCTTGCTGTTCTAGCCCTACACACAGCTGGGCTCTCAGGCTTTGCACGCTCTCTGCGCTGTCACCACTTCTTGCTTTCCTCCTTTACTCCTTTTCTTACTTTCACTTCTTGTTGTTTACTCTAGCTCGTCCCTGAGCTTTCTGCTGTTCACTCTTGCCCTACCCGGGCTAATCTGCCTGGTAACTTCCTGCCTCCAGAGCTGTGAGCTCCTTGGTGGGCGGAGCCAACCGCCTGGCCCACCCCCTGGTGTGCATCAACAGACTCCTGGAGGAAGGCAACAAGGATTTTTGGTTAGCAGATGTGCCTACCTGGAGTGTGGGGTGTGGTGGTGTTGTGACCTGTGTCCCCTGGCTTGCCCAGGGCGACACATTTACACATCACAATTTTTTCCTGTCTGTGGGGATGCTATTTTTTGCAGGGCCCCATGGACAGGAAAGGACACCATCATATGTGACCTCCAGATGCCATTTCTGTATCCGTGTTCGTGATTTTCACGGATCGGGACACAGAAAGCCCGAGCCTACAAAGCGCAGGCAAGCGGCGCACTTTAACTCCCGCAATGTACATACATACACTATATACATACATTATATACATACATTGCAGGAGTGAAGCAAGTGATAAAAATAAAAAAAAGAAATCCTCACCTCTTCGGCGTGTGTCCCGCGATGCGCTACATCTATTCCGAGCTTAAGGACTTGGCGGGGCTACCCAATCAGCTGATCGGTCACATGAACGCATTTCGTGATCATTCCACACCTATAATAGTATCATAGTATCATAGTTTTAAGGTTGAAGGGGGACTCTAAGGGTGGCTTTGCACGTTGCGATATCGCAGGTGCGATGTCAGTGGGGTCAAATCGAAAGTGACGCACATCCGGCATCACTTTCGACATCGTAGTGTGTAATTGCTAGATGATACGATGAACGAGCGCAAAAGCGTCGTTATCGTATCATCAAGATAAAAGGGCTGTGGAAGAGAAAGCGCAATAGGGTCTTACCCAGGTGATGGGAGGGTAGAAGAAAGTGTTACACTCACCTATAATGGTTGTGTCAGTCACAACCACTATGCACGTATATAAGAATCCAAGTCCGGCAGCAGTCCCAAATGGCTGATAACAGAAAGTGGACGAAGAAAACGGGTTCTAAATCCGCGCCAAGGACCCAGAGGATTCAATTGAGATTTTATGCTTCTTTTATTGGCATGCAAATGTCAACGCGTTTCAGGAGTCACAGCTCCCTTCGTCAGGAGAGCAAGCAAGGACCATCAAATTGATTTGATGGTCCTTGCTTGCTGTCCTGACGAAGGGAGCTGTGACTCCTGAAACGCGTTGACATTTGCATGCCAATAAAAGAAGCATAAAATCTCCATTGAATCCTCTGGGTCCTTGGCGCGGATTTAGAACCTGTTTTCTTCGTCCACTTTCTGTTATCGTATCATCGGTGCAGGGTCCGACATTTCCATAATGCCGGTGCCGCGACAGGTACGATGTTGTTCCTCGTTCCTGTGGCAGCACACATCGCTGTGTATGAAGCCGCAGGAGCGAGGAACATCTCCTTACCTGCCGCCGGCGGCTATGCGGAAGGAAGGAGGTGGTTGGGATGTTTACATCCTGCTCATCTCCGCCCCTCCGCCGATATTGGCCGCCTGCCGTGTGACGTCACTATGACGCCGCACGACCCGCCCCCTTAGGAAGGAGGCGGGTCGCCGGCCAGAGCGACGGTCGCAGGGCAGGTGAGTGCATGTGAAGCTGGCGTAGCGATAATGTTCGCTACACCAGCTATCACAAGATATTGCACCTGCGATGGGGGCGGGGACTATCGCGTGCGACATCGCAGCATCGGCTTGTGATGTCGCAACGTGGAAAGCCCATCTAAGGCGGCCTTTGCACGCTGCGACATCGGTAACAATGTGTTACCGATGCAGCAGCGATAGTCCCGCCCCCATCGCAGGTGTGATATCTAGTGATAGCTGCCAAAGTGAATATTATCGCTACGGCAGGGTCACATGCACTCACCTGCCCTGCGACTTCGCTCTGGCCGGCGACCCGCCTCCTTCCTAAGGGGGCGGCTCGTGCGGCGTCAGAGCGATGTCACACGGCAGGCGACCAATAGAAGCGGAGGGGCGGAGATGAGCAGGATGTAAACATCCCGCCCACCTCCGTCCTTCTGCATTGCAGCCGGGACGCAGGTAGGAGATGTTCCTCGCTCCTGCGACGTCATACACAGCGATGTGTGCTGCCTGCTGGAACGAGGAACAACATCGTACCTGTCGCTGCACCGGCATTATGGAAATGTCGGACACTGCACCGATGATACGATAACGACGCTTTTGCGCTCGTTAATCGTATGCAAAAGGATTTGCACACTGCGATATCGACTGAGACGCCGGATGTGCGGCACTTTCGATTTGACCCCATCGACATCGCACCTGCGATATCGCAACGTGCAAAGCCGCCCTAAGTCCATCTAGTTCAACCCGTAGCCTAACATGTTGATCCAGAGGAAGGCAAAATAAACCCAATGTGGCAAACAAGCTCCAATGGGGAAAAAAATTCCTTCCTGACTCCACATCCGGCAATCAGACTAGTTCCCTGGATCAACACCCTGTCATAAAATCTAATATACATAACTGGTAATATTACATTTTTCAAGAAAGGCGTCCAGGCTCTGCTCAAATGTTAGTAGTGAATCACCCATTACAGCATCATGCGGCAGAGAGTTCCATAGTCTCACTGCTCGTACAGTAAAGAATCCTCGTCTGTGATTATGATTAAACCTTCTTTCCTCAAGATGTAGCAGATGCCCCCGTGTTCCAGTCGCAGGCCTAGGTGTAAAAAGATCTTTGGAAAGGTCTCTGTACTGTCCCCTCATATATTTATACATTGTGATTAGATCCCCCCTAAGCCTTCGTTTTTCCTGTCTTGGTATTGCAGCCCTCCCATTCCTCTAATAATCTTGGTCGCTCTTCTCTGCACCCTCTCCACTTCAGCTATGTCCTTCTTATATATCAGTGACCAGACTTGTACACAGTATTCTAAGTGCGGTCGCACTAGTGACTTGTACAGGGGTAGAAGTATATTTTTTTCATGAACACTTATACCTCTTTTAATACATCCCATTATTTTATTAGCCCTGGCAGCAGCTGCCTGACACTGTCCACTAAAGTGAAGTTTACCATCCACCCATACACCCAAGTCTTTTTCTGTCTGTTTTACCCAGTGTGCTACAATTAAGTACATAATTCTAAATTATATTTCCTCTACCAAGTGCATGACCTTACATTTATCTACATTAAACTTCAATTGCCACTTCTCAGCCCAATCCTCCAATTTCCATAAATCTCCCTGTAATATCAAATTATCCTCCTCTGTATTGATTACCCTGCAGAGTTTAGTATCATCTGCAAATATTGAGATTCTACTCCGCATGCCCCCAACAAGGTCATTAATAAGTATGTTGAAAAGAAGTGGGCCCAATACTGACCCCTGTGGTACCCCACTATGAACTGAGACCCAGTCCGAGTACGTACCATTAATAACCACCCTTTGTTTCCTATCACTGAGCCCGTTTTTAACCCAGTTACACATATTTTCCCCTATCCCCATTATTCTCATTTTATATACCAACCTTTTGTGTGGCACCGTATCAAAAGCTTTTGAAAAGTCCATATACACAACATCCACTGCCTTTCCCTGGTCCAGGCTTGAACTTACCTCTTCATAAATGCTGATAAAATTAGTTTGACAGAATCGATCCCTTATAAACCCATGTTGATACTCTGTCATAAGGTTATTTTTCTTCAGATACTCCAGTATAGCATCTCTCAAGAAACCCTCAAGGATTTTTACCAACCGTAGAGGTTAAACTTACCGGCCTATAATTTCCCGACTCAGATTTTGTCCCCTTTTTGAATATTGGCACCACATTTGCTATGCGCCAGTCCTGCGGTACCGACCCTGTTATTAAGGAATCTGAGAAGATTAAAAATAATGGTCTATCTATCACAGAACTCAATTCCTGTAGTACTCTGGGGTGTATGCCATCCGGGCCCGGAGATTTGTCAACCTTAGTGATTTCGAGGCGGCGGCGTACTTCCTGCTGGGTTAAGCAGGTAATATTCAAGGGTGAATTTATGGTATCACTGGTCATGTCATCTGCCATGGCATTTTCTTGTATAAAAACCGTTGAAAAAAGTCATTCAGCAGGTTGGCTTTACCCTCATCCCCTTCCACCATTTTACCAAGACTATTTTTAAGGGGGCCAACACTATCGCTTTTCAGTTTTTTAATGCTCAGGTAACCTAATATACACATGGTTATATGCCATATGTGTTCATTTTCCTATTATCTACAGATATTTCATAATCATTCCACACCTATAATGCTCAGGTACCTTAATATACACCTGGTTATATGCCATATGCATTCATTTTCCTATAATTTACAGATATTTTAGGTTCATTCCACACCTATAATGCTCAGGTAACATAATATACACCTGGTTATATGCCATATACGTTCATTCTCCTATTATCTACAGATATTTCATGATCTTTCCACACCTATAATGCTCAGGTAACATAATATACACCTGGTTATATGCCATATGCATTAATTCTCCTATTATCTACAGATATTTCATGATCATTCCACACCTATAATGCTCAGGTAATATAATATACACCTGGTTATATGCCATATGTATTCATTCTCTTATTATCGCCAGATATTTCATGATCATTCCACACCTATAATGCTCAGGTACCTTAATATACACCTGGTTATATGCCATATGCATTTATTTTCCTATAATTTACAGATATTTTAGGTTCATTCCACACCTATAATGCTCAGGTAACATAATATACACCTGTTTATATGCCATATGCATTCATTCTCCTATTATCTACAGATATTTCATGATCATTCCACACCTATAATGCTCAGGTAACATAATATACACCTGGTTATATGTCATATGCATTCATTCTCCTATTATCTACTGATATTTTATGATCATTCCACACCTATAATGCTCAGGTAATATAATATACACCTGGTTATATGCCATATGCATTCATTCTCCTATTATCTACAGATATTTCATGATCATTCCACACCTATAATGCTCAGGTAACATAATATACACCTGGGTATATGCCATATGCATTCATTTTCCTATAATTTACAGATATTTTATGATCATTCCACACCTATAATGCTCAGGTAACCTAATATACACCTGGTTATATGCCATATGCGTTCATTCTCCTATTATCTACAGATATTTCATAATCATTCCACACCTATAATGCTCAGGTAACATAATATACACCTGGTTATATGCCATATGCGTTCATTTTCCTATTATCAACATATATTTCATGATCATTCCACACCTATAATGCTCAGGTAATATAATATACACCTGGTTATATGCCATATGCGTTCATTTTCCTATTATCTACAGATATTTCATGATCATTCCACACCTATAATGCTCAGGTAACATAATATACACCTGGTTATATGCCATATGCATTCATTTTCCTATTATCTACAGATATTTCATGATCATTCCACACCTATAATGCTCAGGTAACATAATATACACCTGGTTATATGCCATATGCATTCATTTTCCTATTATCTACAGATATTTCGAGATCATTCCACACCTATAATGCTCAGGTAACATAATATACACCTGGTTATATGCCATATGCATTCATTTTCCTATAATTTACAGATATTTTAGGTTCATTCCACACCTATAATGCTCAGGTAACATAATATACACCTGGTTATATGCCATATACGTTCATTCTCCTATTATCTACTGATATTTCATGATCCTTCCACACCTATAATGCTCAGGTAACATAATATACACCTGGTTATATGCCATATACGTTCATTCTCCTATTATCTACAGATATTTTATGATCATTCCACACCTATAATGCTCAGGTAATATAATATACACCTGGTTATATGCCATATGCATTCATTTTCCTATAATTTACAGATATTTTAGGTTCATTCCACACCTATAATGCTCAGGTAACATAATATACACCTGTTTATATGCCATATGTATTCATTCTCTTATTATCTACAGATATTTTATGATCATTCCACACCTATAATGCTCAGGTAACATAATATACACCTGGTTATATGCCATATGCATTCATTCTCCTATTATCTACAGATATTTCATGATCATTCCACACCTATAATGCTCAGGTAATATAATATACACCTGTTTATATGCCATATACGTTCATTCTCCTATTATCTACAGATATTTTATGATCATTCCACACCTATAATGCTCAGGTAACATAATATACACCTGGTTATATGCCATATGCATTTATTCTCCTATTATCTACAGATATTTTATGATCATTCCACACCTGTAATGCTCAGGTAACATAATATACACATGGTTATAGGCCATATACGTTCATTCTCCTATTATCTACTGATATTTCATGATCATTCCACACCTATAATGCTCAGGTAACATAATATACACCTGGTTATATGCCATATGCATTCATTCTCCTATTATTTACAGATATTTTATGATCATTCCACACCTATAATGCTCAGGTAACATAATATACACCTGTTTATATGCCATATGCGTTCATTTTCCTATTATCTACATATATTTTGAGATCATTCCACACCTATAATGCTCAGGTAACATAATATACACCTGGTTATATGCCATATGCATTCATTCTCCTATTATCTACAGATATTTTATGTTCATTCCATGTGTAAGGCGGGCTTTGCACACTACGACATCGCAGGTGCGATGTCGGTGGGGTCAAATCGAAAGTGACGCACATCCGGCGTCACTTGCGATGTCGTAGTGTGTAAATCCTAGATGATACGATGAACGAGCGCAAAATCGTCGTCATCGTATCATCGCTGCAGCCTCCGACATTTCCATAATGCCGGGGGAGCGACAGGTACGATGTAGTTCCTCGTTCCTGCGGCCGCACACATCGCTGTGTGTGAAGCCGCAGGAGCGAGGAACTTCACCTTACCTGCCTCCCGGCTGCAATGAGAAGGACGGAGGTGGGCGGGATGTTTACATCCTGCTCATCTCCGCCCCTCCACTTCAATTGGCCGCCTGCCGTGTGACGTCACTGTGACGCCGCACGGCCCGCCCCCTAAGGAAGGAGGCGGGTCGCCGGCCAGAGGGACGTCGCACGGCAGGTATGTGCGTGTAAAGCTGCCGTAGCGATAATAATCGCTACGGCAGCTTTCACTATATATCGAACGTGCGACGGGGGCGGGACTATCGCTGCAGCATCGGTAACACATTGTTACCGATGTTGCAACGTGCAAAGCCCGCCTAACTTGCCCAAGAAACCTTTTATACATCTACATAATATACACCTAATACGTTATTACCCTCATTCTTTTTATTTATTTCTTTTCATCATTCTTTTTAGTATGTCTCCGTCTTGAGCTGACATTTTTACTTATACAATTTTTGCACAGATGAGATGTTTTGATCGCCTGTTTTTGCATCTTAATGGATGTTGCTGCAACCAAAAAAACAATTTGAGTAATAATAAGTTTTATTTCTATAGCGCCAACATATTCCGCAGCGCTTTACAGTTCAGAGGGGACATGTACAGACAATATGAGACAATACAAAATAACAAAATTAAGATACCAGGAGGAGTGAGGGCCCTGCTCGTAAGCTACAGTCTATGAGGAGATACGGGAGGCAAGAAAAGGAGATAAGCTTGTCATATATGGTCCAGCCATCGATTTTAGTAGGGGATTCAAAGCCAGCTGCGTGGACCGGTCGCTAGCAAGAATTTATACATACAGAGTGTAAAAAAGTACATGAAGAGAAAGGAACCAGTAGATACAGGGGACAAGAATTGGAAGTAAATTTTATGAAGGGCAGAAAGGGACTAGATTAGATCAGGGCAGTGAGGGGATAGGCTAGTCTAAAGAAATGCGTTTTTAGGGCCCGCTTAAAGCTGTGGATGTTGGGAATTAATCGGATTGCTCTTGGTAGTGTGTTCCAGAGCATAGGCGCAGCTCAGTTAGGATTTATTTTCTCGCCACGCTGTGTGACAATCAGATCAATTGATTTTTTATTTTGCTAGATCGAGCATTTCTGAATGGGGTACCCATGCTGCCTGATAGTATAGGTGTGACGCCCTGGCAAAACTAGGTAGTCACAGATAGGCCCCCGCACAACACCTTCCCTTATTTAGGAAACACACAGCCGACCTGAAACCCTAGTCACCCCCCCCCCCCTTAGGCCCCCCTTCACACGCAGGTGTCTCCGGTACGTGCTAGGTCAGTGCCCGCATGTACCGGAGACACGGGCACACGTAAACCCATTAAAATCAATGGGTTTATGTGCACGCACGTGTTCAGCCATTGGCCCGTGCCTCCGTGTGGAGCAGACGTGTGCCCGTGTGCTCCATACGGAGCCATGTCCGTTTTTCTCCGGCAGCATGGGTGTCACGCGGCCCGCACACGTACCACACAGATGTAGTGTGGATACGGGCCCATGTGACACGTGCCGCAGAAACACACGTGTCATTTTAAAAATAAAAAAGCACACACTCACCTCCACCAGCCCTGCAGTCTCTGCCACGGCTGTCACCTCCATCCAATCCCCAGTGAATTAGAACAACACATCTTCTTCACTGGGGTCCAGAAGCAGCGTCAGCAGGGCGTGGCCTGTGCCGGACACTGTCATTCAGCACCACAGACCGCTCCGGAAGACACAGGTAAGGCGGGGCTTTCCACTCTCTGTGTGTTATTACGTATAACACACGGAGAACACGCATGTGCCACAAACACGGCACACTGGGAGCAAACCACCCCTTTAATACGTACGTGAAAAAACTGTACATTTTTTTCATGTGCGTGTGAAGGGGGCCATAGGGAAAGATAGACACACCAGTGGGCGTGACCAGGCCGTTGGACACGCCCTACAGGGGTCTAAACAGTTCGGGGCGGGAAAACAGTAGTTAGTGTAGTTTTGGAGTTCAAGGAGAGAGGAGTGTGGGCTGGAGCTAAGTGTAGCTCCAGCAGAGAAAGTTCAAGTTGAACAGTGCCAGGGTAGGAGCCCTGGTGCCTCTGGCTAGGTGGCAGACGGTGGTCTCCGTCAGCAGCAGACGGGAAGCCGGCTCGGCAGAACCGAGGTGGACCGGGACAGGGTGGTAGCCCACCAGTACCGACACGGGGAATGGACCCGGAAACCGGAGCACAAAGGGGGTACTCGGACCCTGAAGCCAGGACCGGAAACAAGTGGCCTGGTTAATTAATTGATTGAGGCCAGGATTATAGGTCCTGTCCCACCCAAAGTCCCTTATAGAAGACAACAGCCCACCGAAAGGAATAAGAGGTCATCGCCAGGGCCCATAGAGCCCACGGGCCAGCATCTGCGGGCTCGGCTCCTTAGGTCACATCCAGTCGGGAGCGGACTCTTGAGTTCCAGACTAGGAAGTCCATCTTATGCAAAGTCAGTGCAGAGGAAAAGGATAGAGACCACCAGCCTGGGTGGGGGACCCGAATGCAACCGGCCGCGGCGCCGGCCACCAGCACCTTAGTTTACCATAGACTAGTGTGATTTCTTGACTGTGATTAATCAAGTACTCCCCCTGGCGTCGCTATACCCTGCTCCAGACACTGGGCCCCGGGCAACCATCCCTACCCACGGAGGGGTTAACATCTAGCTGCCACTACATCTCCCCCGGGTGCCCCATAACCGCAGCGGTGGTGTCCCAACTCACCACACACCGTGGGTGGCGTCACGAATTAATACGGCCTAGTCCGTACATCTACATCCCCCCATTTATTCGGCGTGTCCGCGAGACCCCCGGGTCCGTAGACCCTAGAGTCACCCCCCTTAGGAGGTCCGGATCCGAGCAGCGCCGGCTGCTGGCACGGGGGCGGCACATAGGGAGCATAGATTTCCCATTTCCTGGCAATAGACACATGGAGACAGGCAGAGGAGGAAAAAGCTGTGGAGCCTAGGAGAAAGGCTTGGGACTTAGCTAGCTAGGAAGTGAGGGTGAGCAACACTCATTATGAGAGTAGGATTCCACTTGTGAGAAACTCACGCGTATCTCGCATCGCATCACCCGGCACGGCCTGCCTCTTTCCTGACAGGAGCGGGTCAGCTGCATAGAAATACAGAAGCCGACCCGCTCCTGTCGAGAGAGAGGTAGGCCGTGCCAGGTGATGCAATGCAAGATATGCGTGAGTTTCTCGCAAGTGGAATCCTACCCTAAAGGTTACTAAAGAGGGATACAGAGGCCCATGAAAAGAGCTCTAGCCGGATGTTGCTTTTTTATGGTACATATCACATTATTCCGGGGTCACACGGGACGATAAATCATGCAATTGCATAAGCGATCGCACCCACCCCGTCGTTTGTGCGGCACTGGCAGTTAGTTGCCCATGGCGCACAAAGTCGTTAACCCCCTGTCACACGCACTTACCTCCCGGGCGACGTCGCTGTGGGCGGCGAACGCCCTCTTCCTGAAGACGTTCGGCTTCACAGCGACGTCACACGGAAGCCGACCAATAGAAGCGGAGGGGCGAAGATAAGCGGGACGTAACATCCCACCCACCTCCTTCCTTCCGCATTGCCGGCGGGACGCAGGTAAGCTGTGTTCGTCATTCCCGAGCTGTTACACGGAGCGACGTGTGCTGCCACGGGAATGATGAACAACCGGAGCACAGAAGGAGGACCGACATTTTGAAAATGAACGACGTGTCAACGAGCAACGATAAGGTATTTTTACTTGTTCACAGTCGTTCGGCGTCACACGGTACGATATCTCTGATGATGCCAAATGTGCGTCACTATCGACGTGACCCCGACGACATATCGCCCGTTATATCGTACCGTGTGACGCCGGCATTAGTCCCTGGTTCCTAGACAAGATTTCCCCTTGACACATTTTCGTGACTTTTTTTTAGTCACAAATACTAGTTAAAGCAATAAATGGAGCATTTTTAATTTTCTGCTAAATTCATGAACTGTGTGCAAAATTTTGAAGACTTTGGGACAAAATAAATTCGTCAAAAAAAGACAAAATAAGAAAATTGGCTTCATGAAATCACAAATGATGAATCCGGCCCATAGTTTTCTTAGATGTTTGTTTGCACATTGTACCGTACTTTCCGAATTATAAGACGCACTTTTTTCTCCCCAAAACCAGGGGAAGAATGGAGGTGTGTCTTATAATCCGGGTATGGTATAGGCGAAGTTCACACTTCTGTTTCTTTGCATCAGTCACAATCCGCCGCCTTGAGGAATTACGGTATCCTGCAAAATATTTTGCAGGAATCCTTTTTTTCCCCCATAGAATTCTATTAGTGACGGATTGTGACTGATGGCACTGCGTTGCATCCGCCAAGTGACGGATCAGTCGTCTACTGACTGACCATCCGGCGAGAGCAACGTTTGTGTGCGGCTGTTTTACTGTGAGCAGGGCCGTATTTGCCACTAGGCACCCGTGGTCCCGTGCCTAGGGCGGCACGTTGCGGGGGGGCGGCACTTTCTGGAAGAAAAAAAAAAAAAAATATATATAAATTATTATTTTTTTTTTTTTTTTTACATCCCCGCCCCCCGCCCCTCCCTCCGCCGTTACACTTCGCTGTGTTCGGAGGGGGGGGGGTTGAGAGGGAGGAAAGGCGCACTTCTGTCTCTTTAAATACACGGAGGGCGCCAGGCATAGTGAGCTGATTAACCCCGGAAGTTCCAGCGCCTGCACTTCCGGGTCAGAGGCGCGCCAATCAGCTCACTGCCCCGTGCTGCAGCGTCCAATGCTGCAGACGACACACGCTGCGGAGGAGGACGCGACTGGAGCTGGAGCCAGCCAGAAGAGGATAATCAGCAGAGCAGGGCAGCAGGCACCAGAGCAGGTATGCGCTAAGGCAGAGCCTAGAATGTATGGGCACCTTACCTCTTTTTGGCTGGGGGGAGGCTGGGAAAAGAGAGAGGCTGGGGGGAGGCTGGGAAAAGAGAGAGGCTGGGGGGAGGCTGGGAAAAGAGAGAGGCTGGGGGGGAGGCTGGGAAGAGAGAGAGGCTGAGACTGGGAAGAGAGAGAGGCTGAGGCTGGGGGGAGGCTGGGAAGAGAGAGAGGCTGAGGCTGGGAAGAGAGAGAGGCTGAGGCTGGGGGGAGGCTGGGAAGAGAGAGAGGCTGAGGCTGGGGGGGAGAGAGAAGCTGAGGCTGGGGGGGAGGCTGGGGGGAGAGAGAGGCTGAGGCTGGGGGGGAGGCTGGGGGAGAGAGAGGCTGAGGCTGGGGGGGAGAGAGAGGCTGAGGCTGGGGGGAGAGAGAGGCTGAGGCTGGGGGGGAGGCTGGGGGGAGAGAGAGGCTGAGGCTGGGGGGGAGGCTGGGGGGAGAGAGAGGCTGAGGCTGGGGGGGAGGCTGGGGGGAGAGAGGCTGAGGCTGGGGGGAGAGAGAGGCTGGGGGGGGAGGCTGGGGGGAGAGAGAGGCTGAGGCTGGGGGGAGAGAGAGGCTGAGGCTGGGGGGAGAGAGAGGCTGAGGCTGGGGGGAGAGGGAGGCTGAGGCTGGGGGGAGAGAGGCTGAGGCTGGGGGGAGAGAGAGGCTGAGGCTGGGGGGAGAGAGAGGCTGAGGCTAGGGGGAGAGAGAGGCTGAGGCTGGGGGGGAGAGAGAGGCTGATGCTGGGGGAGGATGGGGGAGAGAGAGGCTGAGGCTGGGGGGGAGAGAGAGGCTGATGCTGGGGGAGGCTGGGGGAGAGAGAGGCTGATGCTGGGGGAGGCTGGGGGAGAGAGAGGCTGATGCTGGGGGAGGCTGGAGGGAGAGAGAGGCTGATGCTGGGGGAGAGAGGCTGATGCTGGGGGAGAGAGAGGCTGATGCTGGAGGGAGAGAGGCTGATGCTGGGGGGGAGAGAGGCTGATGCTGGGGGAGGCTGGGGGAGAGAGAGGCTGATGCTGGGGGAGAGAGAGGCTGATGCTGGGGGAGGCTGGGGGGAGAGAGGATGATGCTGGGGGAATGAGGGGCCAATGCTAGAGACAGAGGACAAGGGTTGAGGGATAGTGCAATGACAAAATCGATGGGGGGAGTGTAAGGACTCAGAATAAGAGGGGGGCAGCATTGGGAGCTCATTATGGAGAAGGGGCAGCATGTGTGGGCTCAGTATGGAGTGGAGCAATGTAGGGGAGTCAATATCAAGAGTGGGGTAGTGTGTGTGGGGGGGGGGGGTCTCAGCATAAGCGCTAGTGTGGTGGTCTTAGTATGATGAATGGGGCAGCATGGAGGTGTCATTATGGAAAAGAGTAAGGCAGCATTAGGAGCTCATGGAGAGGGGCAGCATGCATGGGACACTGAGGAGGGGGCAGCATGCATGGGACACTGTGAGGAGGGGCAGCATGCATGGGACACTGTGAGGAGGGAGCAGCATGCATGGGACACTGTGAGGAGGGAGCAGCATGCATGGGACATTGTGAGGAGGGGGCAGCATGCATGGGACACTGTGAGGAGGGGCAGCATGCATGGGACACTGTGAGGAGGGGCAGCATGCATGGGACACTGTGAGGAGGGGGCAGCATGCATGGGACACTGTGAGGAGGGGGCAGCATGCATGGGACACTGTGAGGAGGGGGCAGCATGGGACACTGTGAGGAGGGGGCAGCATGCATGGGACACTGTGAGGAGGGAGCAGTATGTATGGGACACTGTGAGGAGGGGGCAGCATGCATGGGACACTGAGGAGGGGGCAGCATGCATGGGACACTGTGAAGAGGGGGCAGCATGCATGGGACACTGTGAGGAGGGGGCAGCATGCATGGGACACTGTGAGGAGGGGGCAGCATGCATGGGACACTGAGGAGGGGGCAGCATGCATGGGACATTGTGAGGAGGGGGCAGCATGCATGGGACATTGTGAGGAGGGGGCAGCATGCATGGGACACTGTGAGGAGGGGGCAGCATGCATGGGACATTGTGAGGAGGGGGCAGCATGCATGGGACCCTGTGAGGAGGGAGCAGCATGCATGGGACACTGTGAGGAGGGGGCAGCATGCATGGAACAGTGTGAGGAGGGGGCAGCATGCATGGGACACTGTGAGAAGGGGGCAGCATGCATGGGACACTGTGAGGAGGGGCAGCATGCATGGGACACTGTGAGGAGGGGGCAGCATGCATGGGACACTGTGAGGAGGGGGCAGCATGCATGGGACATTATGAGGAGGGGGCAGCATGCATGGGACATTGTGAGGAGGGGGCAGCATGCATGGGACATTGTGAGGAGGGGGCAGCATGCATGGGACATTGTGAGGAGGGGGCAGCATGCATGGGACATTGTGAGGAGGGGGCAGCATGCATGGGACACTGTGAGGAGGGGACAGCATGCATGGGACATTGTGAGGAGGGGGCAGCATGCATGGGACACTGAGGAGGGGGCAGCATGCATGGGACATTGTGAGGAGGGAGCAGCATGCATGGGACACTGTGAGGAGAGGGCAGCATGATGTGAGGACAGTACAGATCATATTTCATAATTGAGGAAGGTGTGGTGGATATACAGTAGTTTATCAGGGAGGGCAGAGTGGTGTTTTAGTTTATTAGGGGCAGTCACAGTATATAAGTGGGGACGGTGTGGTGGGAATATTTTATACTCATGCTATGTTTTGATATGCCTGTGGTGATCCCCATTGGGGGGGGGGTTAGTGCCCTTCATTTCTCATTTATACTTTTTAAAGTGTTTTACAAAGTAGATCTGCCTTAAACAGATGTTGTGTGCGAAAACTCAGTTTTACGTTGTCACTAAGGGGCGCGACCACTTAAAGTGCCTAGGGCAGCACGAAGGCAAAATACAGCCCTGACTGTGAGTATGCGCACAGTAAAAAACCATGATGACTGTAAATTCTGTTCCAGCAGCCGGAACGATCACCCGGCGTCCGTAAAAAAAAACCCAGTAAAAAAGAAAAACACAACGGATCGTTTTTTGCTGCATTAGTTGTGCCACTATCTGCAAAGCAACGCATCCGTTGCATCAGTTACACTACTGATTGGGACTGATGCAAAACAACCGAAGTGTGAACTTAACCTTACCGGCACTGGTGTCACAGGGTCGGAGATACTGAGAGCTCGGAGAGGGGGTGTCACTGCAGTGGAGCAGCTCAGGAGGGTCAATGGATAGAGAGTCAGTGAAACTGCGGACTCATGGGGTGTTGCTGCTGCGTGCACCATTGATCTGCCAGCGGGCTGCTGGCTGTTTTGAATTGTCGGTTAACACGATGGAGTTCAAGAAAATGGACGCAAAGGCCAATCTGTGCAAGCGTTCGCTCTGCAGCCATTTTCTTGAATTCCATCGTGTGAACCGCCGAAGATTCCACGGAGCCTGCAGCCCACCAGCAGATCAATGGCGCCAGCTGCCGTGACACCCCACGAGCCTGCTATATTGCCGACCCTCATTCCACTGACCCTCCTGACCCGCGACACCCCTTCCTCCGAGCCCTCCAGCATTGCCAACCCTGTCTCCTGTGACCTGTCTGAGCTGCGCCCCCACTGCCACTCTCCCCTGGTGAGCTAAAATAAGACGCACTAGAATTATAAGACGGACCCCAATTTTAACAGTAAAAATGTTTTTTTTCCTACTTTCCTCCTTCAAATTTGGGGTGCGTCTTATAATCCGGAGCGTCTTATAAAACGAAAAATACAGTACTTACAGAGAAATTATATCCCACTGTCGGTTACATTAGGTGAATATATTTCTTCCCTGAATCTGCCTCTCCCAGATGACTACTCCAGTAGTAATGAGACATTTTTATAAAATTGCCCCCAGTTCACCGAGCCGCACACACCATAAAAACACCAGCAGTAATGCGCAATAATATACCATTTATTATCAGCAGTTTTATCTGTAGTTATACAATCATTTGTCTTATTATTAGTAATTTTTATTTATTACAGATAAAATATTATAATTTTTGCCATCTGGAAACCATTAACAAGAAGCTGTTGTCAGATCCTCATATTCGTATAAGAATTCTTATAACTGTATGATGATGTACGGTAATTCTGACCACCACTAGGGGGAGCTAAATGTTTAAAGATTTTTGCAGTATTTTTTGGACTTAAGCTGGGGCCACACGGGCCACTACTGCGATGCTTGCATGAGACTCGGCTCGCGCTGGCAGCACAGCGGGAGCCGAGTGTCATGCGAGTGTGCCTCCATCTGAGGTCCGACCCTGCGAGCGGACCTCAGCTGTTGGGGGCGGGCCGGCACAGAGGAGGAGAGGGAGGGATTTCTCTCCCTCTCTCCTCCGTAGCCGGCTATTGCGATTCTCGCTCTGCACGTGTGGTACACCTATGTACCACGAGTGCATTGCGATTTTTCTCTCGCCCCATTCACTTGAATGGATGCGAGAGAAAAAGAGTCTCTGCTTACAATCGCAGCATGCTGCGATTGTTTTCTCGGTCCGATTAGGGCTGAGAAAATAATTGCTCATGTGCGCTGACACCCAGGCTAGAATTGGTCCGAGGGAAATACGATGTTTTATCGCACTCCACTTGCACAGATTTTCTCGCCGGGTGGCTTGGGCCTTAAAGTGGTTTTCCACTTATAGAAAACTGTTTCCTACCCTGTAACATAAAGTTAGACAGCACTCGCCCTCCCGCTGTTCGCACCAGTTCTCCACCGCCGCTTTGGTTTCTATGTTTCGGCTGCAGCGGTAACACCATGACTGCAACGCACATCGCTGCGACCTGACGCTGGACCGGGGGAGGGGGAATACGGTCTATGTTTGTGATTTTACATGCTGGGAAAAGATTAGGGATCACTTTTCTATAAGTGGAAAACTCCTTTAATGACAGCTGTATTAATCTTTATGCCGTGATCTCCCCTTCGTAATGGCTGAAAGTAGCGGCTGTTGCAGTCATATAGCTATCAGGGTACAGGCAGGAGCCGGCGGCGGTGACTCCGGCCTCATAGTATTTGGCTATGCTACTAGTTATTACAATATTCAGAAAGCGCCACCTTCATGTGCTCAATGTGCTGAGTACACAGGATGAAAATAACAGGATCTGTCACCAGCAACTCATGTCATCATAACAGCAAATGGATCCAATTGTCAGAGTCAAGACAACAATCATTTACTAAATCGAAGCAGAAGCAGTGATCGGCTGGTCATCATGAGATCTCCCCTAAGGAGAATATGACTCGCCCACCCCAGGGCCATAGGTGACTCGGTGTCGGGCCGGACTAGTCCGGGGTAGTCAGCGGTGGCGGAGCCCGACTCCGTGACCCTGGTGGAGTCAATTAAAGTGGCGGTATGGATAGAGGAGATGGTGATGTTAAAGTTTATAATATATATTCGTGACGCCACCTGTGGATTGCGGCTATGGAGCAGTCACTGCTGAATGGGGCCTCTGGGGCTGATGTAATGGCAACTGGGATGGTTCTGCTCCCCACAGGTGGAGTGGCTACCCCGGGGCAACCGTTGGTGCTTGTTAGAGTCTATGGTGTTGTGGATGCAGTACAGGATGAATCAGACGACACAGGGCTTGCAGTTAAGATCTTTTACTCACTGTTTCTGAGTCCAGGTGCTGGCAAACCGTTTGCCTACAGTATGCTGGGATCCACTGTCCAGTGCCTCCGCCGATCCCAGCTAATTCAGTAATTCAAGGGCCAATGCCGGTGCACCCCTCTTTGTGTATCCTTTCTCCTGACTGTCTTCTTAGCCTTGACTCTATTAGTTGAACTGGTCTTGGCCTCCACCACAGGACCTGAACAAGGGGCTTGCCTCACTGGTTTCTTGCCCTCTTCCCAGGGGGACTGTGGCAGGTTGTGGCCCTGGATGCTTGCAACCACCCCGGGCCTTCGGTGTTACTTTATGAGGAAATGTCTTTCTTCCCTCTGTCTGGGGACCGTCCCCGAATGCAGCCGGATCCCTCCACCCGATCTTTCTGTGGAACAGGCCACGAGCTAAAAATGCCCTTATGTGGCCCTGGGATCCTTTCTTTTCTTTGGGTGTCACCTGGGCCTAGCTAGACCCCAGGATCTTCACCAGGAACCTATTCTGTTCCTTTCTCTCAGACTTCACTACTCCACTCTCCTGAGGTAACCATCTCCTCACTACTACTCTCTGACTGAACTGACTTTGAACTTCCTAGTTCCCTTTTCTACTCTTACTTTTTGACTCCTCTCACACACCCACTGGCTAGGCCCCACCCACACTATGAGGGACCAGGAATGGGACTTACGGCCCCATGAATACATCTATGGGGGTTGCTGCCACTATCCCTGACCCAGTGTATGCCTACCAATTGGTGGGTGCAAGTTTAGTCTGTGGACCGGCATATGACCCCATTCTTACCCAGGATGGGACATCACACCTCTGGCTGAGGTGCAATATCTCTGTGGCGACGGAAGCCTCAGGGGCGCCACAAATATATCATCTATATTTTCTGCTAATTAAAACCAGAGCTGAGCCTGTTGTACACAGGCGAAATTTTGTCTCTTTTCCACAGCATCTGTCTTTAAAGGGAATCTGTCAGCAGGTTTTTGCTATTTAATCTGACAGAGGCATGATGTAGGGGCAGAGAGCCTGATTCCAGGGTTTCGTAACTTGCTGTAGTTTCACTACAATATTTTATCAGCAGGAGGTTATCACTAGAGGACTAGGTCTCATGTGGCGGCTAGTCCAGCTAATCTGTGTAACCCTGCCCCCAACAACTGATTGGCGGCTTGCTGACAATGTATAGTCTACACATAATGCTGCCAATCAGTAGTGTGTGCGGGGTTATACACAGCTCAGCATTCTGAGCTCTGCTACATCTACAGCAAAAAAAACAGGGATTCTATAAAAACTGCACAAGCAATCCAGTAGGTAACATCCCTGGAATCAGACTTTCTGCCCCTACATCATGCTGCTCCCAGATTACATAACAAAAAGATGCTGACAGATTACATTTAGCAGACAATCAACAATGAAACTGTGAACTTGATAAATGTTTCTGTCAGTCACTAACAGCGGCATTTAAGCCCCGAGATCTGGCTCAGACGTTAGTTCCGGAGCCCATTAGCATCCCTGCAGAATGACCATGAGGTGTCGATGGGCTGTCATGATGGCCGGGAACCTACGGAAACTCCACATACCGGTCAAGCTGATTTTTCTGTGATGTTCAGCCATAAACTGTGATTTTTATTCTACACAACATTAATGGAGCATTGCTGTATATAGAACAAGCGATCGCAGGGTCAAGGCCGTTAAAAAAAGAAACTTAACATGTTAGCAAAAGAAAAAAAACACAAACATTCAAATCCCCCTCCTTTTCCTAAGTTCCTTTTCCTAAGTCTATAAAGAAATGTAAAAAATTCAAAAATAGAAAAAAAATATATATATATTTAAATCTGAAATTAATCAGCACAATCTGCATTATGATTTTTTTTTTCCGATTTTCCTAACTTTATATGGTAAAATGAATGATGTCAACAAAATCTGCAAATTGTCTCACAACACACAAGCTCTACGTCTATGGTGACGGAAAGATAAGAAAGTGATGAGAATTAGAAAATTGGGAGGAAAAAATTAAACTGCAAAAATCTAAATTGTCTGTGTCTTTAAAGGGTTAAATCTGAATAATCCTAAATTTGCATTATATAATAATTAGACGCTATTATTACATATGATCTGTTTTCTCTTTTTCTTATTGATTTTTACATTTAATTTTAATTTTTTATATTTTATCTTCTGTACATGATGATGGGGGCGGCCATATTGTCTGAGCTGCTGCTATTTTCTGTTAATGTCAGTCAAAGATTTGCTCCACGGCAGACACATGGATGGAGGAGACCATCGTCAGGAGAGGACTTGTGGGCATGCTCTGTGTCCTGTGCAGAGATCCCTGTGCGGGGAGGGGGGAGCTGTGTCCATCGGTTATTGTCAATGGAGGATCCTGCATTATCCTCCTCCAGCTTTTTACCAGAGGTGTTACCTTACACTTCATTTCCTTCCTGTGTTGATAATGAGACTGCTGAGAAGTGATCTCTGTGGAAAATCTATTGTTAGTCCATGTGCCCACGGGCGCTCGTACCTGCGGATATATTCGCAGGTACGGCCGCATGTTTCCAAACATGCGGACTTTCACGCGATTTACCTACAGACGTCCCGGCCTCTATCTCCATAGCGGAGGGCCGGGATCTCCGCAAGTAAATCCGCATGAATAATTGACATGCAGTTAGGTGCGGCTGAGGGATCTCCGCAGGAGATTCCGCAGCCGCACTTTCCGCAGCGTGGACACAGACACTCCCCATGTCCCATAGGGTAACATGGGGAGTGCCTGTACATGGTAGAACCTGCGGATTTATCTGGAAAATCCAGAAAAATCCGCAGGTTTTCCGCAGCAAACTCCGCAGCAAAAAGCTCCCATGGGCACATGGCCTTAAGGTCAGTGGTGTCAGGAAACACAGGAAGATTTCAGGAGGCTCCAGAGGGAAATGTATTTTATGTCATAGAAAAATCAGAAAAATGTTTAGAATGAAAGTTAGTTTAAAAATGGGATTTTTCTGATGTTTCTTTCCAGTTATGTTCTAATCTTCACCCAGCTATCTATATAGTGACCATCATTATACATCCAAAACACACATAAGGCAGCATGAAGGGGCTCGGAGAAGGCGGCAGTGAAGGTGTGTAAGTGTCTGATGGGGTCACACAGCTCATAAAAGGACAGCTGCCCGGCCCCATAATCCAGACAGATCCTGACTCTACTACTGGAGATCTTGTTCGGTAACTGGATCACTATACTGTCATGCATCACTGAATACTGATTATTATATCTCCTCAAACTCCAGGACTTGTTATTATTTCCAATCAGTGACTCTTCTCCCCTCCTGTCTATACTGGGGTAACACATCCCCACCCTCCACTCCCCTGATCTACTGCCCTCCACATCCCAGTAATGTCGTCCTGAGGTAAATCCCCTCCTGCTCATCACCTGATTATACTGGAATCTCTCTGCTGTTTCTGGACGATTCTGGTTATTTTGTGTCCAAGTCGCAGTTCTCAGGTCGTCTGATATAAGGAGATCATTACCAGCTGAGTTTACATCCAGTAATATGTCTGCAGGATCCTCCACATAGATCCCCCTCCTTATACCTGATATTACCTCACATAATGTGTGTAATGTGTGTGAGATCACAGCCACATCCAGGTCATCTCCATCATGGAGCTGTTTATCATGTCCCCCTGTGTCCTCATCACCTCCCTCCTCCTCAGGATCACACAAGTCCCCGGTGTCTGGTTCCTGTAAGACGGTCAGTGGATCAGTCATGTTACACAGTTCCTCAATGTGCCTCATCTTCCTGGACAGCTCGTCCTTCTTCATTTCCAGCTGATGGATCAGAGCAGACAGTGACCGTGACTCTTCCTTTTCCTGCCTGAAAATCTCACTCAGGACCTTCTTCTCCAGGTCGTCCACCCGTCTCCTGATGTCTGTACACAGGGCAGTGACTCTCTCGGCTTCTCCAGCTGCTTTCTCTTGAGCTTTTCTCCTTCGTTCCTTCAGACTCCGAACTCTTTCCTCAGTCTTCTCTCTCTTTGTGGTCAGTTTCTGGAGAACATTGCTCAGTTTCTTCTTCTTCTCTGAGGCCTCATCCAGTGACTCCATTTTATGTCCTTTATGTTTCCCAATCAAACTGCAGGAGACACAGATACAAGCGGCGTTCTCAGTGCAGTAATATTCCAGGATCTTCTTATGGACAGAACATTTCCTTTTCTCCAGAGAAGTGCTGGGATCAGATAAGACGTGTTCTGGTGATTTGCTGTGAGCCCTCAGGTGTTTCTCACACAGAGAAGCCTCTCAGTGTAGACAGGATCTAACAGCAGGTACAGGAGAATCCACACAGTAAGTGCAGTAGATCCCAGTGATCTTTTGTTCTTGCTGAGTAATCATGAAACGTTCTGTGACATTATGAAGATTTATGTTCCTCATCAGCGCCGGCCGCTCCTGAAACTCTTCTCTGCAGTCAGGACAGGAATAAACTCCAGACTCATCCTGTGTATCCAGCACACGATCAATACAGACCCGGCAGAAGTTGTGTCCACATCTCAGCGTTACAGGATCCTTAAAAATAGATAAACAGATGGAGCAAAGCAGCTCGTCATTCAGATCAGCAGACGCCATGGCTGACGGAAGACAGAAGCGAAACTGAAAGTGGATGATTCCGGAACAGGAAAACTGTAGTTACACCCATTTTCTTAACCCCTTAAAGCTGCAGCATTTATTTTTCATCTCTGCATTCTAAAAGCCAAAGTTTTCTATTTTTCGATTGATACAGCCGTAGTAGGGCTTTTTTTATGGCTGACGGAAGAAGGAAGAAACGAAACTGAGTGTGTCTAATAATACTTAGCAATGTTGTAGTTACACCCATTCATTTAACTCCTAATGGGAATCCTTGTGAGAATACTGTGATTAGGGGCAGAAACCCTGATTTCAGAGTTGTCACTTTACTGGGTCCTATATATTTTTTTTTTTTTTTTTTAAAACAACTGTTTTCTGTGTTGCACAGCTACAAGTTTTCTGAATGCTGAGCTCTGTATAACCCCACCCAGACCACTGATTAGCAGCATTCAGTCTACAATGTACATAAGCAGAAAGCTGCCAATCAGTGGTGTGCACAGAAAGAACTAAGGGGTACTTCTCACATAGCGAAATCGCTGGTGAGTCACAGGTTTTGTGACGTACCAGTGACCTCATCAGCGATCTCGCTGTGTGTGACACTAAGCAGCGACCTGGCCCCTGCTGTGAAATCGCTGATCGTTACACACTGTTCTGGTTCATTTTTTGCTCGTTGATCTCCCGCTGTGCAGCACGCATAGGCGTGTTTGACGGCAGGAGACCAACGATCTGAATGAGCAGGGAGCTTGCGTCTGGCAGCCTGCGGTACGCTAGTAACCATGGTACACATCGGGTAACTAAGGAAAGCACTTTGCTTAGTAACCCGATGTGTACCCTGGCTATGTGTGCAGGGAGCTGGCGCCTGGCAGCTGCGGACGCTGGTAACCATGGTACACATCAGGTAACTAAGCAAAGCGCTTTGCTTAGTAACCCGATGTGTACCCTGGCTACCAAGCAGAGCGTCGTTACACGGGTCGCTAGTGGCTGATCTCTGACCGCTGTGGAGATTTACCTGATTGACACCTCACCAGTGACCATTTAGAGACACTCCAGCGATCACGGCAAAGTCGGAACGCTGGTCGCGCCGCTTAGTGTGACGGTACCCTAAGAAGCAAGAAAAGCACAATAGGGTGATACCATATTACAACTATGTATAGAGAAGGGATGTGTGCTCACCAGATTAAGTTGTATATCACATAAGAACTTTAGAGTATATCAGCTGGTGACAGTCACATGAGGAATGATGGAGGAGAGTTGTAGGAAATATGCATGACAGCTACCTGTGCCGATGGAAGGTGAGACAAATGGGTGGGGAAAGAAAGAACAAAAGGACTCCTTGTTTTTTTCAGTAGGAACCTTCACAGCTGCAATAGAAAAAACACCAAAGCTATGCAGAGCTGAGCTCCTTCAACATGGTCAGCATAAGTATGAGCTATAGCAGGCATAGGGAGGAGTGAGGAGAAGGGAGTGGCTGCAGCTGAGATTACAACTTGGTACCTGTTAGATCACTGCAGAATAGATATTAACTAGGGATGAGTGAATGTATTCACCATTATTCGGTATCCGACGGATAACAGACTATTCGCGCCATTCGGTATCCGACAAACAAAACAACATCCACTCCGACACTTTCATTTTCGTTTCTGACTTCCTGGTACTCATTTTGAGAGAGAGAGAGAGAATACTGTTTCAGTCTTTTCCCATCCATTTCAGCCTTTTTCTGAGTCACCACAGCTCGCCGTTAGGTCCAACGCAGGGGTGGGATTCAGCCGGTTCTGGAGAACTGGTTGTTAAAATGGCAGCCGGTTCCCAGAACCGGCAAGAAACAGCTCCGGCGACCCGGTTCCCTGTATTCATTTGTGTTAGTGTCTCTTTAAGACACTAGCACAAATGAATCCCCGTACCTCCGCGCCGCACTTCCTGGTACCGTGGAGCCTGTCTGCTCCCTGACCCGGTGTGCAGCGACGTGCTGACGTTGCGGAGATGACGGCAGTGTGAAGAGGTAGCTCCTCCTCCTGCCGTCTGTCAGCGTCAGAGTGCAGAGACAAGCCGCGGAGGACGGAAGACAGGACAAGCTGACGGTGCCTGGAGGTAAGCGCACAGTGAGCTGAATCTGCACGGAGCAGGGAGAGGAGCCGCATTAAGATGGCAGCTATATGTGGCAATATGGGGATAGGCCACATAAGATGAGAGCGCTATATAGGGAGAGGGGCCACATTAAGATGGGAGCTATATGTGGTTATATGGGGAGAGGGGCCACATTAAGATGGGAGCTATATGTGGCTATATGGGAAGAGGAGGCCATATAAGATGGGAGCTATATGTGGCTATATGGGGAGAGGAGGCCATATAAGATGGGAGCTATATGTGGTTATATAGGGAGAGGCCACATAAAATGGGAGCTATATGGGAAAAAGATCCATATGGGACAGGATCTGCAGGGGAAAAGGAGCACATGGGATGAGATCTGCTGGGGAAAGAGGCCTTAATGGGATGAGATCTGCTGGGGAAAGAGGCCATAATGGGATGAGATCTGCTGGGGAAAGAGGCCATAATGGGATGGGATCTGCAGGGCGGGAAAGAGGCCATAATGGGATGGGATCTGCAGGGGAAAGAGACAAATAATGGGATGGGATCTGCAGGGGAAAGAGGCCATAATGGGATGGGATCTGCAGGGGAAAGAGGCCATAATGGGATGGGATCTGCAGGGCGGAAAAGAGGCCATAATGGGATGGGATCTGCAGGGGAAAGAGGCCATAATGGGATGGGATCTGCTGGGGAAAGAGGCAATAATGGGATGAGATCTGCTGGGGAAAGAGGCAATAATGGGATGAGATCTGCTGGGGAAAGAGGCCATAATGGGATGGGATCTGCAGGGCAAAGGGGCCATAATGGGATGGGATCTGCAGGGGAAAAGGAGCACATGGGATGAGATCTGCTGGGGAAAGAGGCCTTAATGGGATGAGATCTGCTGGGGAAAGGAGCCATAATGGGATGAGATCTGCTGGGGAAAGAGGCCATGATGGGATGGGATCTGCAGGGCAAAGGGGCCATAATGGGATGGGATCTGCAGAGGAAAGGGGCCATAATGGGATGGGATCTGTATGGGGAAGGTCGTCCGTTCCAATTTTAGCAGGGCTCCTTTAGTAATAATTTTTAAAAACTGTATAAAAATCATTTAATACAATAAGACTGACAGTGACTGGAACAACTGGTGCTGGACAGGAGAGTGAAGGTATAGGAGGGTAAGGAGATTTTACTTTAAATTACTTGTATTTTTTGGTTGAAGAAAGTGCGTGAAAAGGGGTGTGGCTAACAAAATGGGTGTGGTTACAGAATGGGTGTAGTTTTCGAATGGGCGGGGTTTACAGAGAACCTGTTAAAAATTTGAATCCCACCCCTGGTCCAACGTGAGATTATTCGAGTTTCCCATACACTTAAATTGTGCATCTGTGCCGCCCCCACGCCAGCCGTCTGGCTGCTCGGATCTGGATCCGTTGTGTGGCTCGAGGGGTTCTACCGGACCCGGGGGTCGCGCGGACACTTCAACTAAAAGGGTACGTATTTGTACGGCGTGTATAGTAAGTTGTCTGTGACGCCACCCACAGTGTGTGGTGATATGTAGCACCGCCGATGCGGTTGTGGGAACTCCCGGGGCGATGGTCTGGCAGCTGGATGTTAACCCCTCCGTGTGTAGGGATGGATGTCCCGGGGCCCAGTGTCTCTATGCTGAGGAGGGTGATTGCAGGGGTCGGCACACCCGGCCAGGCCGGGGATGTTACTCACGGTCGAATAAAGCACACGAGTCCTGTGGTAAACCAAGGTGATGGTGGCCGGCTGCCCCAGACGGGTGTATCCTGATCCCACACCCGGGTTTGTAGTCTCAGTCTCTCTCCTCTGCACTGGTGTTTTGTAGATAGGACTTCCCGATGTGAAACACGGGAGTCCGCTCCCGGTCCTTTTCTTGAGAGCCGTGCCTATTTGACGCTGACCCGTGGGATTTACAGGCTCTGGCGGTGGCCCTATCCCTATCGGTGGGTGGTTGTCTACTTTTCGGGACTTAGGTTGGGACAGGACCTAAAATCCTGCCCTCAATTGGTTAATTAGCTAGGCCATCGGTGCCAGTCCTGGCTTCAGGGTCCGAGTACCCCCCTCTGTGCACACGGTTTCCAGTCGGGTCTCCGGTGTCGGTCCTGGCGGGCTCCTAACCTGTCTCGGTCCACCTCAGATCTGCAGAGCTGTCTTCCAGTCTCCAGCCGGACTGCGGCTACCGTCTGCCACCTAGCCGGGACGTCAGGGCCCCTTACCCTGACACCTGTCAGTTAGCCTAACCTTCTGCTTCAAACGCTAACTTCAGACTCTTCCTTTTCCCGCCCCGGGCTCTCCAGACCCTTAGGTGGACGTTCCCAACCGCCTGGTCCCTCCCACTGGTGTGTCTGTCCTGCCCTAAAGGGGGTGACTAGGGTTTCAGGTCGGCTGCTGTAACCCTTTGTGGGATTGGTGTTATGCGGGGGCCTATATGTGCCTATACCTAGTTCTCCAGGGCGCTACACATCGAATATTCGTGAATAGTCAAATAGTGACGACCTATTCGTCCGATATTCGCGAAGTCGGATATTTTGGTATTCGATCATTCCTAATATTAACCTTAACTCCTTCAGTTCCTGATGAATTAAAATACGCTAAAAAGGATGCAGGAGACGCGAGATGATTGTAAGGCCTTGTTCACACACTGCGTTTTTACCTGCTTTTTTTGCGTTTTTGCTGCAGAAATTTCGTGAGAAAATGGTTGTAACCTTTCTGCAGACAATTCCCCAGCAAAACCTATGGCAAAAAAATTAGCTGTGCGCACACTGCGTTTTGTTCTTAAGAAAATTCTTTCGGTAGATTTTCTTAAGAAAAAGAATGAGCATGTCACTTCTTTTCTACAGCTAACTGCGTTATTCACTCCATTGACTGTAATGTAATCATGAAATCACGCAGGGAATAACACAGGTAGTAAATTATGTGCGTTTTATTGCATTTTCCTGCGTTATTCCCGCAATATTTTGAGTTTTTTGGGACATAATGTTTATCACTGCCCTGCGTTTTGCTTTGTTTTGATGTCATTAGGAGAGGAAGAGGAAGATGAACAGTGAGTAAACACACACATCACATTCACACACAGACACAGACATATAGAATGCACATAGAAATCAAACATTAAAAATAAAAAACGGAAAATATATATATATATATATATATATATATATATATATATATATATATATATATATATATATATATATATATATACACACACACACACACACACACACACACACACACACACACACACACACACACACACACACAGACACTGTATTTTGCGGTTTATAAGATGCACCGGACTATAAGACGCATCACAAATTTCGAGAGGAAAAAAAAAAAGGGGGGTCCGTCTTACAATTCGGTAGTGTCTTACCAGGGAGGGGTGTTAGTTGGTGGTGGAGAGGGGTCACAAGAGGCAGGGGCGGTGGTGGTGCAGGGCAGGGCGGACATCTTTTTACTTTAAAACCCCTTTGCTCAGTGTAATAGACTGAAATTTGTTGTTGTGTTTTTTTTTTTTAAAGGAAAATGGCGCCCGGAGGTGGCGCATCTGCAGATGAGATCCTGGCTTGTAATTGAACCAATAGGTCAATCTGGTCACGTGCTGACACTGGGTGCCATTTCTTTGAAGCCGCCAACAGTTTCTGGATGTTGCCTGCCTCACTCACAGCACCCGCAGCCAGCATCTGGGACTACCGCCCTGCCCTGCACCACCACCGCCCCTGCCTCTTGTGACCCCACTCCACCACCAACTAACAACCCTCCCCGGTAAGACACTACCGAATTGTAAGACGGACCCCCTTTTTTTTTTTCCTCGAAATTTGTGATGCGTCTTATAATCCGGTGCATCTTATAAACCGCAAAATACAGTGTCTATGTGTGTGTGTGTGTATATTATATATATATATACACATATATACATATATATATATATATATACACATATATACATATATACATATATATACACATATACATATATATATACACATATATACATATATATATACACATATATACATATATATATACACATATATACATATATATATACACACATATATATATATATATATATATATACACACATATATACATACATATATACACACACATACATATATATACATATACACACACACATATACACACACCCCATACAATGTATTAACGTGGACTTTTAACCCCTTCTCCCCTGGGTGATTTTCATTTTTTTTTGCTCCACTTCTTCCGAGAGCCAAGACTTTTTAACTTTTCGTCAATCTTGCCATATGAGGGCTTGTTGTTTGCGGGACGAGTTGTACTTTTAAATGAATCCATGAGTTTTACCATATAGTGTACTGGAAAATGGCAAAAAAAATTCCAAGTGCGGAAAAATTGCAAAGAACAGTGCGATTGAACGATTATTTTTTAGACATTTTATTCACTGTGTTCACTATATGGTAAAACTGATGTGTCGGTGTGATGCCTCAGGTCAGTGCGAGTTCATAGACACCAAACATTTATCTATGGGGTTAAAAAATTCAGGGTTTGTCCAAAAAAAGTGGTGCAATTTTTGCTCTATTTTCCGCGACCCGTAGCGTTCTCATTTTTTTAGGCTCTATGGTTCAGTGACAGTTTATTTTTTGTGTCTCGGGCTGATGTTTTTAAAGGTACCATTTTTGCACAGATGCTACGTTTTTGGCATTTGATTTTTTTTGCCGCTACACCATTTACTAATCAGATTAATTGATTTTATATTTTGATAGATCAGGCATTTCTGAATGGGATAGGAGTTCCCATTTCCTGGCAGGAGACACGTGCAGATAGGCAGAGGAGGAAAAAGCTGTGGAGCCTAGGAGAAAGGCTTGTGACTTAGCTAGCTAGCAAGTGAGGGTGAGGAACACTCATTATGAGAGTAGGATTCCACTTGTGAGAGACTTGCGCGTATATCGCATAACTCGTCACGGCCTGCCTCTTTCCCGACAGGTGGGAGTCAGCTACATAGAAATACAAGAGCCGACCCGCTGCCATCACCAGGCCGTGCCGGGTAATGCGATGAGAGATACGCACGAATCTCTCACAAGTGGAATCCTACCCTAAAAGTTACTAAAGATGGATACAGAGGCCCATGAAAAGAGCTCCAGCCGGATGTTGCTATTTTATGGTACATCTCACATTAGACCCTGGTTCCTAGACAAGATTTCACTTTGACACATTTTCATGACCTTTTTTTTTTAGTCACAAATACTAGTTAAAGCAATAAAAGGAGCATTTTTATTTTCTGCTAAATTAATGAACTGTGTGCAAAGTTTGAAGACTTTGGGGCAAATTAAATCCGTAAAGACAAGAAAAGAAAATTGGCTTCATGAAATCACAAATGATGAATCTGGCCCGTAGTTTTCTTAGATGTTTGATTGCACATTGTACCGTATTGTCTGAATTATAAGATGCATTTTTCCCCCCCAAAACCGGGGGAAAATGGAGATGCGTCTTATAATCTGGGTATGGCTTACCGGGGCAGTATTGGTTGGTGATACTGAGAGCACGGAGGAGGGGGTGTCACTGAAGTGCAGCAGCTCGGTAGGGTCAGTGAACAGAGGGTCAGCGAAACTTTGGGCTCGTGGGGTGTCTCTGCTGAGGGCGCCATTGATCTGCCGGCGGGCTGCTTTGAATCAACAGCGGCTGATGTGATGGACTTCAAGAAAATGGCCACAGAGGCCAGGCTGCACACACACCGCCTCCACGGCTATTTTCTTGAAGTTCATCATGTGAGTTGCCGGCGATTCAATGGAGCCCGCAGCCGTGACACCCCAGGAGCTTGCTGTATAGCCGACCCTCCATCCACTGACCCTTCTGTGCCGCAACACACCTTCCCGAACCCACAGCATCACCGACCTTTCGTCCACTAACCCTCCTGAGCCACGACACCCCCTCCTCCGAACCCGCAGCATCACCGACCCTCCCTCCTGTGACCTACCTGAGCTGCGACACCACTGACGCTCTCCCCTGGTGAGCTAAAATAAGACGCACTAGAATAAAGACAGACCCTAATTTTAACTGTAAAAATGATTTTTTCCTATTTTCCTTCTTTAAATGTGGGGTGCGTTTTATAATCCAGAGCGTCTTATAAAACGAGAAATACGGTACTTACAGAGAAATCATATCCCACTATAGGTTACATTAGGTGAATATATTTCTTCCCTGAAGCCGCCCCTCCCAGATGACTCCAGCATTTAGTAATGAGAAATTAAAAAAAAAAAAAAAAAAATCGTCCCCAGCACACACAATAATAAACTCCAGCAGTAATGTGCAATAATATGCCATTATCAGCAGTTTTATCTGTAGTTATTCAATCATTTGTCTTAATTTTATTTATTGCAGTAAAATATTTTCAGTTTTTGCCATATGGAAACCATTAACAAGAAGCTGTTGTTGTTTAGGATAAAGAATTGAGTATCCAGAAATACTTAATTCAGCCATTTCATAGACTCAGTTATATAGTTCAGTAGATGTGAACTAACACACATATTTGTGAATACTTTTGTTTCTTACTAACATGTATATATGTATATTGCATATTCAGTGTATTTTCCTTAGACTCAGTATATACTAGGATATATATATATATATATATATATATATATATATATATGTATATATATGTATAGCTTGAAGATGGCTGCTATTTCCTGTCCTACACCCAAGACAGATGGACAAAGGAAATTCCTGGAGTCTGGACAGACCAATCCAAGAAGGATGTGTATATCTCTCTACGTCATGAAGCCCTGCCCTGCGATACTTGATTGGACTAAAACTTTTGTTTACACCCCCTTACTGCTCGGTCTAGAGTTTCTTTCAAACAATAAAAAACACACTTGGTTAAGAGCCAGTCATGGAGATAGATGTAACTGACTTGCTGTCCAGTTATTTTTCATTCTCGTGTGCACACATGACATTTTTAATTAGAAGCAGCAGCCGGATATCGAGAGATCCTTTGAGTCTCATCATCATCATCGTCATTCTGACCGTGACAGTTGGCGCGCCAAGTGTGGGGCCACCGAGAAGGGTGAGTCAGAGCTTCCATTTTCCGGACGTCTGGGGGCTACTCCACAAGTATCCAGGTGTCGCTCGATAGGATTGATCACCCTTCATTTCACGGTAACCATCATATATATTGTGTGTGCTGTTTTACCTGTGGTTCGAGAGACACCTGGCGAAAGGGGGTGGTCACTAGTCCGGAGAATGGTAGTGCACCGGAGACCTAACGGTGTGACTGTCACTCGCCGGTGAGCTACAAGGACCCAGCTTCCAAAGGGGCTAGGTGTAGGTTTTAAAGTATCCGGCTGTCTGTATTTCTGAGCTGTAAGTAAGGTAGAAATGGGGGGCTTTTTGAGCAAGCTGTTGATTTGTATATAGGTGTATGGTTAATCAAGCTTGTGATTTCTCTGTTTGGTTCTCGGAGAGTTAATTGTCTGTTATTGTTCACGGAGGGAGAGGAAACGGAGGCTAAGGAGCTGCTGTCTTTGTTCTGTGAAAAAGCAGGGGGGGGAAGTTAATCACCCACTGCCTGCAGTTTTTTTCTTCTTCACTGAGAGCAAAGAGGCAGACTGCGGGGGTCTGGTAGAGCCCAGGGACATCCATAACAGTCTTTCTATTGAGAACAAAGAATGCGAGAGGGGGGAGCAGAAGCCCACAGAAGCAGCTACATCCTTACATTCTTACACTCAGAGGAAGCAAAAAGGTGGGGGCCATATGTCCACCAGCTGCTTGAGACAGAGCGGAGATCGAATTACATAGCTACGTTCCTGCTGTCTTTTAGCTGAGAAACAAGGGGGGTGGAAAAGTGAACAGGCAGAGACAAGACAGCGCATCTCTTTGGAGTGAGGAGAGAGGAGGGGTCAGTGGGCTAATATACAGGAGATGGCTGCAGCCTTTGACAAGTGTTATTTTGGTTTGGATTAGAGAGAAATTAATGCGTTTTTCAGTCTTTTTAAATTGTTTGTTTTTGAACAGAAGTATGAGAACTAGCGATTCCCCTGTGTTGCGGATAACACAGCCACTGTTTGTTAGATATTGAATATTAAATATTGAATATTAAATATTGAATGTTGAATGTTGGATAGATAATAAACGAGGCGGGAAGGGTTCTGTTAACTTAAAGTGGATTTAGCGTATTCCCCTGCGGTTCAGGCGCAAGTCACTGTCTGCGTGGCAGACGAGGCGGGAAAGGAACTCACTTTAGTTGAGGTAAGGGTGCTGGAGTTAGCGGATTCTCCTGCGTATTAGACGCGAGTCACTGTCAGCGTGTTACAAACGCGGACGAGGCGAGAAAGGACTCCGTTGGAACTGCCGGTCCAATTAAGCACTGTATACTCTGTTCAAAAGATAAATATGTTGTTTTTAGTAGAAGCTGAGAACGCTGTCGCCCTAGTTACAAAAAAACGGAAAAAAATATAAAAGATTGCAAAAAGTTGTGTAAAATCGTTGGACTACCACTAGATGGCAGGCTGCAACCCATGTATTGAAGTTCAGATTAATCTGTAGTGAGTTTATAATGAAGAACAAAGACCCCATTCACTGTCTGTTGCTGTTTGTAGAATCACTAAATGTTTTTCTCTAGCTGTGCCTCATGGTTTTCCTTTAGAAGTCATTATATCTGGTGCTAATCAAATCTCTCCTTTGTATGCTGGAATGCAAATTTACAGGCACTAAAAGTATCCCTGGTTTACTACAGCCACTCCCAGTACACCCAGGGAGTCACAACATGGATGCTACACCCGGAAGTCAGGTGCCTGGAACTTCCTGTGGCAGCCGTCTTGCTACACCCACTGATGGCAGTACACCTCATAAGCCACACCCCTCGCAATGGCTCTTTGTTCAAAGCTCTCCACCCATCCCCCGGTGGGAGGTGTTCTGTGGTATATATGACTAACACATTTGAATAAGTATAAATAGTATATTTGTTTACTCAGCTATCCCATACATGCAAGTCAAAGATAAGTAAGTGAAACTTTTACAGAATTGATAAAGTCAGAGATAAGAATGGAATGTGTCTTTCCCCAATAGTGATGTAAGTTTGGTTTAACCCTTAGAGTTCAGGATTTCCCATTTTTAGGTTGCTGTTTATACCGGAATAGGGAATATTAGATTTCATGGGATGTGCGATATAATTTGTGTTGTTTTGTTTTTAATGGCGATTTATTTGAACAATATATTTTTATTTTGTGACTATCATTTTTTCTGTTTTTATGATTATTTCTAAACAATTCATATATTTTTGCAGGTTAGTTGCCTAGTCACAGCTGTCATTTCATCATGTCTCAGTTGTTTTTACTATGAAAGGTTTTTCTTTTCTTTATGGATACAGTGTTTATTGTAAGGTTTTAAAATTTCCCAGTAATGTATATTGTTGTGAGATATACGTTATTTTCAGTGTTTGTTCTTTTTAAGTTTTAGTATGTGGCTAATTTATTACCTGCTGTTTTATCTTTTCTTTTAGGGAATACCAGTATAAAAACGCTGAATTTTGCCATATTGGTAAATAAACAATTAAACAAGGGGGGAATAAGGTATTAATTATATTTTCCAGTTTCTTCGAGGGTGCAGTAGGCATATTAGATAGGTTATGTTTATTAGATTACTATGAGGTATATCTGTTAACTGAAATAGGAAAGTTTTGTCTTATATGTTTATTTGTTTATTTGTTTGTTTATTTAGTATTCTCAGTCATGTGAAGTATAGATGACCACTAACTGTATTATGATCAGAGATGAAGTTATAAGAATGATCTAATGTATATTTTTTGTTTTTATAGATGAAACCAGATGGTGGTCAATTCTGCACTGGATATGCTGCTGTTTACACCACATGAGGTAGTCTAAATTCGACCACTCCCTCCAATCCTATTGATACAGGAGACAGTGATGCATTAATGTCTCTCTTGATGGGTAGAACAGGAGTGGGTAAGAGTCTTTAGAGGTGTATGTAGGTTGTAGATTTTTTCCTGTTGTCAAATGAATTAGGTATGCCGAAAAGAAAGTCTAGATCTGAGCTGATGGATTCGGATGGAGATCCTCGCACAGGTGCAGCTGACCAAGAAGCAGTGAATGGGCCTAGAGTTGAGAGTCTTTCACCAATACCGACCATGCCTTGGTGACATTGGTCACGTCAGTGACTTCTGTCACTCCTTGTGTTCTTAAATCCCTACAGGAACAAGCGATACAACAAGGAATGGAGTGTGACATGCAGGGAGCCAGCTGACTGAGGAAGGTCTGTGGACAAAGGGTGGTAAGCTTTCTCTGCCATGAGAGCTCTTCTTAATGATGGCCCAGGTAACATCTGTGAAAGACAATTGTCAGTGTGTGCTTTGGTGACACCGGGTTCAGTACCCAGGTGGGCAGATTCACCCAGTCTTGTAAGACAAGTGCCTAGATCGAAGTGAGAAAAAACTGTAAAGAGTCCGTAGAAACACCCTGCACCTACTCTACCCATTCTTAGAGACCGCAAACTGATTATAGATGTATATCATGAGCACGTTGTATGCAAGTCTGTGCGTGTTGTGTAAATTTCTTTCCAGGTTTGGTCAGAGGCATTCCAGTGCAGAAAACGATATTATTGTTGAGAAGCACATGAAGGTGGTATGTAAAGAAAAATGTGTTTACAAAAAGTGTATATTTTATAGAAAAGTGGAAACTAGTAAATCGTGTATAAAATGTATATGTTTTGTTTTCTTTTTGCAATAAGCAGGTCTTTATGTAAGATGTTATTAGTTTAGCATAGACATGTATATTTTTATATAATTGACTGAATAGTGTGATAAACAGGTGTATTCTCCAATTCCAGATCTTAAATCAGAGCTATTAGCATATGGTCTCCAGTCAGGAGACTGATTGATCCTAAAGGACAAGCGAGAAAGAGCTATGAGTCAACACTAGAGGAGCTGATCCAACCACAGAAAAATCTATGGATCCACACCTCGCATTGCAGAAGGGTTAATCAACCAGAGCTGCACTGAGCGTTCTGCTCATACTTATCCTTTTCAGAAAACCCTGTACAGTCTTAGACCAACATTGCCAGAACAGTTAGAAGAGAGGACTTAGAGAACCTTGGGACATGGGAAAGTCCAACTACAAAGGGTGAGGACTCGCCTAGGAGTCCTTGGTCTCAAACCGGTGAAAAAAACCACTTCCCCTCTCCACCCATGCCTCAATGTTCAGTTAGGCAGGTTTTCCGATAGGTCTTTCTACCTCTCTTCCTAAGGGAACATAGTACCCTTAGAATTCAGAAATGGCAAAAGTAAGTCTTTAGGGGGGACTGTTGAGGAGAAAGAATTGAGTATCCAAAAATACTTAATTCAGCCATTTCATAGACTCAGTTATATAGTTCAGTAGATGTGAACTAACACACATATTTGTGAATGCTTTTGTTTCTTACTAACATGTATATATGTATATTGCATATTCAGTGTATTTTCCTTAGACTCAGTATATACTAGGATATATATATATATATATATATATGTATATATATGTATAGCTTGAAGATGGCTGCTATTTCCTGTCCTACACCCAAGACAGATGGACAAAAGGAAATTCCTGGAGTCTGGACTGACCAATCCAAGAAGGATGTGTAGATCTCTCTACGTCATGAAGCCCTGCCCTGTGATACTTGATTGGACTAAAACTTTTGTTTACACCCCCTTACCGCTCGGTCTAGAGTTTCTTTCAAACAATAAAAAACACATTTGGTTAAGAGCCAGTCATGGAGATAGATGTAACTGACTTGCTGTCCAGTTATTTTTCATTCTCGTGTGCACACATGACATTTTTAATTAGAAGCAGCAGCCGGATATCGAGAGATCCTTTGAGTCTCATCATCATCGTCATTCTGACCTTGACATTGTCAGATCCTGATATTCTTATGAGTCTTATAACAGTATGACGATATATAGTAATTCTGGCCACCACTAGGGGGAGCTAAATGTTTAAAGAGTTATGCAGCATTTTTTGGACTTAAAGGGGTTTTTCACTTCTAGAAAACTGGTTCCCAAACATTTCCCAGCCTTTAACAAAGTTAGGCTATGTGCGCACAGTGCGTTTTTTCGCAGCGTTTTTACGCGTTTTTCGGGTGCGTTTTTGGCCTCAAAACTGCAGGACTTTGCTTCCCCAGCAAAGTCTATGAGTTTTCATTTTTGCTGTCCGCACACATCTGTTTTTTTCAGCTGCGTTTTTGTGGTGCCACAAAAACGCAGCATGTCAATTATTCCCGCGTTTTTCACTGCGCTTTTCATCCATTGAGTGCAATGGGATGTTGAAAGACGCAATGAGAAACGCAAATTGCAAATATAGCTGCGTTTTGGTGCGTTTCTAAGACCAAAAACGCAGCTATAAACGCAGGAGGTGGGTAGTAAAGTGACGTGTACAGGAAGAGGATTCCTTCTGTCAGTAAACACAGAAGCGTGAATCCTCCCGGTACCGTCACCGCCGCGTCCACCTCCCGTCCTGTGCATGTATGCTGCCGTGCGGCGCCATGTCTGGGCGGGAGGTGGAAGCGGCAATCAAAAGTGAACAGTAGAAAAAAAAAAAAAAAAGTTATACTCACCTGTCTGCAGGGTCCCGGTGCCATGTCCGCTCCCAGATTCTGTCACGGTATCGCCGCTCCGGCAGTGTGCAGTCTCCCCGGGTACGTATGCCTGCAGGATGCAGGACCTGGCGATGGATCACCTGATGCAGTCACCTGACGCATCAGGTGATCGTAAGTATCGCGGTGACGCGGGCGCCCGGCCGGCTATCAGCTGATCCTGCCGTCAGGAGACTTCATCCCTGATTACCGGCAGCTGCTGCTGCAGCGATCGGACAGGATCAGACTCCCGCCCCATCGCTGCAGGAGCTGCCGGTAATCAGCACATAAGTGAGTATTTTTTGTTTTTTTGCACCGATGCTTCAGCTGATTGTATAATCGGCTTTTATACAATCAGCTGAAGTGTGATGTGCTTCAGCCCCTAGAACCTGACACATCATCTGATCGCTTTGCCTTCCAGCAAACCGATCAGATGATATTGGATCCGGATTGGACGGCGCGGGACCCTGACCCAGGATTACTGCGGAGGGGGGTGCTTTATTTCAATAAAGATGGAGTCACTAATTGTGTTGTGTTTTATTTCTAATAAAAATATTTTTCTGTGTGTTGTGGTTTTTTTTTATCTTTACTAGAAATTCATGGTGGCCATGTCTAATATTGGCGTGACACCATGAATTTCGGGCTTAGGGCCAGCTATACAGCTAGCCCTAACCCCATTATTACCTAGCTAGCCACCCGGCATCAGGAAGAGTTGGATACAGCGCCAGAAGATGGCGCTTCTATGAAAGCGCCATTTTCTGGGGTGGCTGTGGGACTGCAATTCACAGCGGGGGTGCCCAGAAAGCATGGGCACCCTGCACTGTGGATTCCAATCCCCAGCTGCCTAGTTGTACCCGGCGGAACTCAAAAATTTGGCGAAGCTCACGTCATTTTTTTTTTTAATTATTTCATGAAATTCATGAAATAATTAAAAAAAAAGGGCTTCTCTATATTTTTGGTTCCCAGCCAGGTACAAATAGGCAGCTGGGGGTTGGTGGCAGCCCGTACCTGCCTGCTGTACCCGGCTAGCATACAAAAATATGGCGAAGCCCACGTAATTTTTTTTTTGGGGGAGGCAAAGAAATCCTGCATACAGTCCTGGAAGGAGGATGCTGAGCCTTGTAGTTCGACAGCTGCTGTCTGCTCTCCTGCATACACTAATGGATGGAGGATGCTGAGCCTTGCAGTTCTGCAGCTGCTGTCTGCTCTCCTGCATACACTAATGGATGGAGGATGCTGAGCCTTGCAGTTCTGCAGCTGCTGTCTGCTCTCCTGCATGCACTATTGGATGGAGTATGCTGAGACTTGTAGTTCTGCAGCTGTCTGCTCTCCTGCATACATTAGTGGAGAATGAAGAACATATTGAAGAAGGAAATGACATCAGACCTTTTTTTTTTTGTTCACTGATAAACGCATAAAGACGCAGTGAGCAAAAACGCAGCAAAAAAACGCACCAAATCGCGGCAAAACGTGCGCGTTTTTTGCCGCGTTTTTTTGTGCGTTTTTTGCCGCAAAAAACGCAGTGTGTGAACCTAGCCTTAGACAGTACTCGCCCTCCCGCTGTTCGGCACCAGTTCTCCACACCCGCTTTGGTTTCTGTGTTTTGGCTGCAGCGGTGACACCATGACTGCAACGCACATTGCTGTGACCTGACGCTGGACCGGGGGAGGGGGGAGTACTGTCTAAGTTTGTGATTTTACATGCTGGGAAAGGATTAGAGATCACTTTTCTATAAATGGAAAACTCCTTTAATGACAGCTGTATAAATCTTTATGCTGTGATCTCCCCTTCGTAATGGCTGATAGTAGCGGCTGTTAAGGCCGCTTTACACGCTACGATATCGCTAGCGATCGCACCCGCCCCCCTCGTTTGTGCGTCACGGGCAAATCGTTGCCCGTGGCGCACAATATTGCTAACACCCGTCACACGTACTTACCTCCCTAGCGACCTTGCTGTGGGCAGTGAACAACCTCTTCCTGAAGGGGGAGGGACGTTCGGCGTCACAGCGTCGTCACACAGCGGCCGCCCAATAGAAGCGGTGGGGCGGAGATGAGCGGCCGGAACATCCCGCCCACCTCCTCCCTTCCTCATTGCAGGCGGCGACAGGTACGATGTTGTTCCTCGTTCCTGCGGTGTCACACATAGCGATGTGTGCTGCCGCAGAAACGACGAACAACCTGCGTGCAGAAGTCGGAACAACATTTGGGATATGAACGACGTGTCAACGATCAAGTGAGTATTTTTAATCGTTGAAACTCGCTCGTAGGTGTCACATGCAACGATATCACTAACAAGGCCGGATGTGCGTCATTAATTTCGTGACCCTGGCAATATCTCATTAGCGATATCGTAGTGTGTACAGGCCCCTTTACAGTCATATAACTATCAGGGTACAGGTAGGAGCCGGCGGCAGTGACTCCGGCCTCATAGTACTCGGCTATGCTACTAGTGATTTCAATATTCAGAAAACGCCGCCTTCATGTGCTCGATGTGCTGACTACACAGGATGAAAATAACAGGATCTGTCAACAACACCTCATGTCATCATAACAGCAAATGGATCCGGTTGCCAGAGTCAAGACAACAATCATTTACTAAATGAAAGTGGAAGCAGCGATCGGCTGATCATCAGGAGATCTCAAGGGGAATAGATTATCTATATCTTCTACTAATTAAAACCGGAGCTCAGCCTGCTGTACACAAGGGAAATGTTGGCACTTTTCTGTAGCATCTGTCTTTAAAGGGAATCTGTCAGCAGGTTTTTGCTATGTAATCTGATAGCAGTATGATGTAGGGAAAGAAAGTCTGATTCTAGGGTTTTGCCACTGGCTCAGTAGCTTGCTGCAATTTCAATCAGTGCATTATTAGCAGGGGATTATCACTAGAGGACTAGGTCTCATGTGGCGGCTAGTCCAGCTAATCTGTGTTACCTTGCCCTCACCACTGATTGGCAGCTTGCTACCAATATACAGTGTACACAGCAAGCTGCCAATCAGTGGTGAGGGCGGGGCTATGCACAGCTCAGGATTCCAAGTTCTGCTGCATGTACAGCAAAGAAAACCTAAAACTACGTTTTCTGTAGAATTCTAAACTGTACAAAGCAGTCCAGTGACAACTCTGGAATCAGGCTCTCTGTCCCTATTAAATGCAGCTCCCAGATTACAAAACAAAAACCTGCTGACAGATTCCATTTAGCAAACAATCAAACTGTGAACTTGATAAATGTTACTGTTAATTACTAACACCGACAATTAAGCCCAGAGATCCCGGCTCAGGGGTTAGTTTGAGTGCACATTGGGTATGTGCCCATGGGAGCTCGCACCTGCGGATTTTGCCGCGGAAAACTTGCGGATTTATCTGGATTTTCTAGATAAATCCGCAGGTTCCAGCAAGTACAGACACTCACCATGTTATCCTATGGGACATGGGGAGTGTGTGTCAATGCTGCGGTATGTGCGGCTGCGGTATGTGCTGCGGATGTCCCGCAGCCGCACATAACTACATGTCAATTATTCCTGTGGATTTACCTGCGGAAATCCTGGCTCTCCACTCTGGAGATAGAGGCTGGGACTTCTGCAGGTAAGTCACATGAATGTCCACAGGTTTTCCGCAGCTATTTCACTGGAGTACCGCAGCTATGTATAGCTGCGGATTCCGGGGAGCTGATGCGGGAAACCTGGGAATGTATCTGCGGATATATCCGCAGGTGCAATCTCCCGTGGGCACATAGCCTTAGCGTCCCTGTAACGTGATCATGAGATGTCGGTGGGCTGCCATGACTGCCAGGGACCTACGGACAGTCCACATACTGGTCAAGCTGATTTTCCTGTGATTTTCAGCCATAAGCCGTGATTTTTACTCTACACAACAATAATGGAGCATTGCTGTACATAGAACAAAGCGATGCTCTGTGTCCTGTGCAGAGATCCCTGTGGGGGGAAGGGGTCAGCTGTGTCCATCAGTTATTGTCAATGGTGGATCCTGCATTATCGTCCTCCAGCTTTATACCAGAGGTGTTATCTTACACTTTATTTCCTTCCTGTGTTGATAATGAGACTGCTGAGAAGTGATCTCTGGGAAAAATCTATTGTTAAGGTCAATGGTCTCAGGAAACACAGGAAGATTTCAGGAGGCTCCGGAGGGAAATGTATTTTATGTCATAGAAAATCAGAAAAATGTTTACAATGAAAGCTACTTTACAAATAGGGAATTTTCTGATATTTTCCTGTTACGTTGTAATCCTCACCCAGCTATCTAAGTAATACTTGTGACCATCAATATATACCTCAAATACATATAATGCAGCGTGAAGGGGCTCGGAGAAGGTGGCAGTGAAGGTGTGTAAGTGTCTGATGGGGTCACACAGCTCATAAAAGGACAGCTGCCCGGCCTCATAATCCAGACAGATCCTGAATCTATCACTGGAGATCTTGTCAGGTAACTGGATCTCTTTCCGGTCATGCATCACTGAAAACTGATTATCATATCTCCACAAACTCCAGGACTTGTTATTATCTCCAATTAGTGACTCTTCTCCCCTCCTGTCTATACTGGGATAACACATCCCCACCATCCACCACCCTGACCCACTGCCCTCCACATCCCAGTAATGTCGTCCTGAGGTAAATCCCCTCCTGCTCATCACCTGATTACACAGAAATCTCTCTGCTGTTTCTGGACGATTCTGCTCCTCTTCTGCCCAAGTCACAGTTTTCAGGTCGTCTGATATAAGGACATAATTACCAGCTGAGTTTACATCCAGTAATATGTCTGCAGGATCCTCCACATAGATCCCGCTCCTTATACCTGTTATTACCTCACATAATGTGTGTAATGTGTGTGAGATCACAGCCACATCCAGGTCACCTCCATCATGGAGCTGTTTATCATGTCCCCCTGTGTCCTCATCACCTCCCTCCTCCTCAAAATTACACAAGTCACCGGTGTCCTGTTCCTGTAAGACGGTCAGTGGATCAGTCATGTTACACAGCTCCTCAATGTGCCTCATCTTCCTGGACAGCTCGTCCTTCTTTATCTCCAGTTTATGGATCACAACAGACAATGACATTGATTTTTGTTTTTCCCTCATGGAGATCTCACTCAGGACCTTCTTCTCCAGGTTGTCCACCCGTCTCCTGATGTCTGTACACAGGGCAGTGACTCTCTTGGCTTCTCCAGCTGCTTTTTCTTGAGCTTTTCTCCGGCGCTTCTCCAGACTCCGGACTCTGTCCTCAGTCTCCTCTCTCTTTGTGATCAGTTTCTGGAGAACATTTCTCAGTTTCTTCTTCTTCTTCCCTGAGGCCTCATCCAGTGACTCCATTTTATGTCCATTATGTTTCCCAATCAAACTGCAGGACACACAGATACAAGCCGCGTCCTCAGTGCAGTAATATTCCAGGATCTTCTTATGGACAGAACATTTCCTTTTCTCCAGAGAAGTGCTGGGATCAGATAAGACGTGTTCTGGTGATTTGCTGTGAGCCCTCAGGTGTTTCTCACACAGAGAAGCCTCACAGTGTAGACAGGATCTAACAGCAGGTACAGGAGAGTCCACACAGTAAGTGCAGCAGATCCCGGTGATCTCTTGTTCTTGCTGAGAAATCAGGAATCGTTCTGCGACATTATGAAGATTTATGTTCCTCATCAGCGCCGGCCGCTCCTGAAACTCTCCTCTGCATTCAGGACAGGAATAAACTCCAGACCCGTCCTGTGTATCCAGCACACGATCAATACAGACCCGGCAGAAGTTGTGTCCACATCTCAGCATTACAGGATCCTTAAAAATAGATAAACAGATGGAGCAGAGCAGCTCTTCTCTCAGATCAGCAGACGCCATGGCTCATAGCTGAGGGAAGGAAGAAGCAAAACTGAATGTGTCTGATAATACTTAGCAATGTTGTAGTTACACCTATTCACTTAAAAGGGGTAGTTCACCCCTTTTCATTATGGGCCACATCGATATGTTTTCTCTCAAATACCTTGTGTTGCCAATAGTGCCTGTGAGTGGGCGCTATTGTAGTCCACTCACCCCCCATCATGTGACCCCTGGGATCCGGTGATGTCTCGTCAACTGAGGCCGGCCGCAGTTTCTATGAGTGACTGGGCTGTGGGCGTCGTTGCACCGCTCAACAAAGCCCAGCGTGACAGTCCAGCATCTCCCTGCTCCTTCACTGCAGAGCACACAAGCAGGAGCGATGCTGGGCTGTGACGAGCGGGGAAACGCCACCCACAGCCCAGTGACTCACAGAGACTGGGGCCGGCCGCGGTAGTGTCCGTGAACAGGAAGTTGACGTAACATCACCAGATCCCCGAGGTTAAAGAACCAGGCGGTCATGCGATGGGGAACAGCGGTCCGCAATAGAGCCGCTCACAGGCCAATGGAAGATATTTAAGATACACATTCTTTCTCAAGGTTATACCGATGTAGCAAAAAATCAAAATGGGTGAACTACTTATTTAACTCCTTAATAGGAATCTGCCACCAGTTGTTTAATATCCCTTGTGAGAGTAATGTGATGTAGGGGCAGAAACCCTGATTTCAGAGTTGTGTCACTTACTTCACTGGGTCCTGCATTTTTTATTCAAAACTGTTTTCTCTGTTGCACAGCTACAAGTTTTCTGAATGCTGAGCTCTGTATAACCCCACCCAGGCCACTGATTGGCAGCATTCTGACTACAATGTACATAAGCTGGAAGCTGCCACTCAGTGGTGGGTACAGAGAGAAAGAAGGAGCAAGAAAAGCACAATACGGTGATACCATAACACAATTGTGAATAGATAAGGGATGTATGCTCACCAGATTAAGTTGTATATCACACAAGAACTTTAGAGTATATCAGCTGCCGATGGTCACTCAAGATGATGGAGGAGAGTTGTAGGAAATATGCGTGACTTCTATCTCCGCTGCTGAAAGGTGAGACAAATGGGTGGGGAAAGAAACAACAAAAGCACTCCTTGGTTTCTTCAGTAGGGACCTTCGCAGCTGCAATAGAAACAACACCACTTACTTTAATGGGTCCTGCATTTTTATTCAAAACGGTTTTCTCTGATGCACAGCTTCATTACCAGTTTTCTGAATGCTGAGCTCTGTATAACCCCACCCAGACCACTGATTGGCAGCATTCTGTCTACAATGTGGATAAGCAGAAAGCTTAAAATAGGAAATATGCATGACTTCTACCTGTGCAGCTGGAAGGTAAGAAACAGGTGGGAAAAGACTAAACAAAAAGCACTCCTTGGTTTTATTCAGTAGTTCGCAGCTGCAATTGAAACAACACCACAGCTATGCAGCGCTGAGCTCCTTCAACATAGTCAGCATAAGTATGAGCTATAGCCGGCATAGGGAGAAGTGAGAAGCGAATATTTACAGGAGAAGGTTGCGGCTGTAGCTCAGGTTACATCTACCTGTTACATCACTGCAGAATAGACATTTACCTTAACCCTTTCAATACCTGACGGATTGAAATATGGTAAAAAGGATGCAGGAGACAAGATGATTCCTGAGATTTATTTCCTAAGCATCTCAAGGTATTCCAACCTCTTCATCAGGAAAATAAAAACCACAAAGGCGCAGGCATCTCAAAAAGGTTCACATTTCAAAAGGCGCCAAGGACAAGCACATGACATGTCAGATGTCACTCTCAGTTTGATTCAAAAATAAAAATATGCAAAAAAAAATAAATAAAATAGATTTAACAAAACTTTTTACAATTATGCTGAAATGTCATGTATATAGACAATTTGGCATACATTTATATAGAAATATAAGCTTTATTTTGTGGACATAAAAGCATCTCAGATAAAATGAGTGTTTGGCTGTGATGTGTATAGAGCTTGTAATCTTGTGGGGATGTGATATATGAAGTGCTGTTAGTAAGAGGAGCTACAATGATGTTCGGATCGCAGGCTGAGAACGAAAGACGGGTGGACAGTCAGCAGCAGAGCATCAAAGGAAGAGAGGTTGGTCAATTACAAAGTGGAAAAAGTGGTCCACGTCATACACACTCGCCAGCACAGGCGCACTAGAATACTTTGATCTGCCCTGAGCAGGGCAGATCAAAGTGCGCCTGCGCATGACCTCAGTGCTGGCGAGTGTGTATGACGTGGACGCGTCATGCACACAGGCTTCAGAAGACGCAGGAGCAAGATGGCTGAGAGAGGAGGCGCCAGTCACCAGGCCGACCAGCACCGCAGCGACCAGTTTAGGTGAATATTATAAAGTGTTTTTATGTTCTCACAGCGGCCTGCGCTGTTACAATGCTGTATATAAGAGCCTGGTGGTGGTGGCCGCAGCTTATAGGCCATAAAACTGGTGACAGGTTCCCTTTAAATTTTTGTAAAAAATGAACTGAAAATTGGGGCGTGCAGTATTATTCGGCCCCTTTACTTTCAGTGCTTTCAGTGCAGCAAACTCACGCCAGAAGTTCATTGAGGATCTCTGATTGATCCAATGTTGTCCTAAATGACAGATGATAAATATAATCCACCTCTGTGTAATCTAGTCCCCGTATAAATACACCTGCTCTGTGATAGCATCATGAAGACCAAAGAACACAACAGGCAGGTCCGTGATACTGTTGTGGAGAAGTTTAAAGCTGGATTTGGTTGCAAAAAGATTTCCAAAACTTTAAACATCCCAATAAGCACTGTGCAAGCGATCATATTGAAATGGAAGGAGTATCATACCACTACAACTCTACCAAGACTCTGCCTTACCTCAAAAATTCCATGTCAAACCAGAAGAAGACTGATCAGAGATGCAGCAAAGAGGCCCAGGATCACTCTGGATGAACTGCAGAGATCTACAGCTGAGGTGGGAGAGTTTGTCCATAGGGCAACAATCAGTCGTACACTGCACAAATCTGGCCTCTATGGAAGAGTGGCAAGAAGAAAGCCATTTCTCAAAGATATCCATAAAAAGTGTCATTTAAAGTTTGACACAAGCCACCTGGAGACACCAAACATGTGGAAGAAGGGGCTCTGGTCAGATGAAACCAAAATTGAACTTTTTGGACACAATACCAAACAATATGCTTGTCATAAAAGCAACACAGCTCATCACACCATCCCCACTGTCAAATATGGTGGTGGCAGCATCATGGTTTGGGTCTGCTTTGCTTCAGCAGGGACAGAGAAGATTGTTAAAATTGATGGGAAGATGGATGGAGACAAATACAGGACCATATTTAAAGCAAACCTGTTTGAGTCTGCAAAAGACCCGAGACTGGGACGGAGATTTGTCTTCCAACAAGACAATGATCCCAAACAAAGCAAAATCTACTATGGAATGGTTCACAAATAAACGTATCCAGGTGTTAGAATGGCCAAGTCACAGTCCAGACCTGAATCCAATCGAGAATCTGTGGCAAGAGCTGAAAACTGATGTTCACAAACGCTCTCCATCCAACCTCACTCAGCTCCAGCTGTTTACAAAGGAAGAATGGGCGAGAATTTCAGTCTCTCGATGTGCAAAACTGATAGAGACACATACCCGCCAGAGATAGAGACCATACCAGCTCTGTCCTCACCTATTGTACCATCACCCATTCCCTGTAGACTGTGAGCCCTCGCGGGCAGGGTCCTCTCTCCTCCTATACCAGTCTGTCTTGTACCGTTAATGATTGTTGTACGTATACCCTCTTTCACTTGTAAAGCGCCATGGAATAAATGGCGCTATAATAATAAATAATAATAATAATAATACCCCAAGCGACTTGTGCTGTAATCGCAAAAAAGGTGGCGCTACAAAGTATTAACGTAAAGAGGACGAATAATATTGCACGCCCCAATTTTCAGTTTTTTATTTTTTACAAAGTTTAAAATAAGCAATAAATATTCAACTTCACAATTGAGACCCACTTGTTGTTGATTCTTCACCATAAAATTTAAAATTTTTACCATTCTGTTTGAAGCCTGAAATGTGGGAAAAGGTTGAAAAATTCAAGGGGTGCGAATACTTTTGCAAGGCACTGTACCTCATGTAATAGCTCAAACTGCTTTTTTTTTTACTCAGGTGGCACCAATATTCGCTTCATAGATGGTCATTGCTACACACAATTAAGCTTCAGAAAGGTCTAGTGCACATTCAGCTCAGCGTTCACACAGAGCTGCTCGTGGTTCTGGGTGCATATTGCACCCGACAGGTTCACTTTAAACAAATGTGAACATCTCAAGCAGTACATCGCTCAAGATGAAGATTGTGAGACTCTTCTGTGTCGCCCAGGGCAATATCCCGGGCCGTATATTTACAGGGATACGGTGTCACGGGAGAATACTGGCCGTTGCCCCGTTCCGTGACCCTGGGGACGCTTTTTAATGGGGAGTATTTACAGGGGAGATTAAAGTCTTTGGTGTGACACCACCTGCGGATTGCAGTTAGGATGGTGGAACCACCGCTGATGGGTTGGTTATCCCTAGGGCTGGTGGTAATGGCAGCTGTGGTGGTAGGCCCTCTACAGGTAGGGCCGGGCCCTGGGGAATAGATACTGGAGACTTTTGCCGAAGAAGGGAAGCCACACTGTGGGGTGTAAGTTAACAGTTTTACTCACTCTGGACCCCTGGACGGCTGGTTCAGGTCCTTGTAGTTCGTTTGACGACTCAGTTGCTCTGTCCCCTGCAACCTCAGTGTGGTTGGGTCCCCGTAGCATGAAGTCTGTTGGAGTCCTGACTGTCTTTCGGCAGTCTCCTCGTACGTATGGTGGGCAATGCATTGTGGACCCTGTAGGGTTGGTCTGTGGTCCCGAACCTTGATCCGCTCGTTACTGCTGATACCCCCGGATCTGTGGGTCAGTGAAGGTCCCCTCACTGTGCAGGTATTTGCCAGGCCGCGTGATGCTGGCGCCTGACCTAAGGCCCTGTGCCCCGTCGGTGCTCTGGTTCCAGTGGTACTTGGGTGTACCTACCCTGGCAACTACTCTCCTGTACCCTCGGGTCACCATTACACGACCCAGCTTGAGGCACTTCCATTCACTTTCACTCTCCTGACTTGACTGACTGTCCCCTCCCACCAGGCTGTCTAGTCCCCTGGACTGGCTCCGCCCTCTGTGGTGTCTGACTAGCCAATTACCCCTGGTATGAGAGAGAGAGAGAGAGAGAGAGAGAGAGAGAGAGAGAGAGTGTTACTGGCACTGGTGTGAAAGGCCCTGCAGTCTAATGAGGATGCAGTACCTAGCAGTGCCCTGAGTAGTTCAGAAGCGCTACATTTCCTGCACGGGGCAAAAAAAAAAAAAAGATTGAAATCTGAATTCCCGAATGTTGAAATTGCACTCAGATAGTTCATGTGCTTGACGGAGACCAACTCTAATGGAGAGCTTACTTTTTCAAAACAAACTTCTAAAAAAATCTGCTTCGTAATCACCGTTTCCACTGGCTTCCCTCATGTGCATGGAGAGTGACATCCTGAAGACCATTGAATTCAATCCAATAAGAAAGAAATTCTCTGAAAACAAAATCCATACCTCCATAGTGTACCATATAATGTGTGTGACTTACTGAGGATTATTGTGTTTTTCGAGCCTTGTGTATTGTTCAGATGTTTATCATGTTGATCACTTGATTGTTTTCAATGTGTTCACACCAGTTTTGTTGACGTGCCAATAAAATAAATATATGTTTAACCCTTTAGTGACGGAGCTAATTTTCACCTTAATGACCAGACCAAATTTTGCAATTCTGACCAGTGTCACTTCATGAGGTTATAACTCTGGAACGCTTCAACGGATCCTGGTGATTCTGAGATTGTTTTTTCGTCACATATTGGACTTCATGTTAGTACCAAATTTAGGACAATATTTTTTGTGTTTATTTATGAAAAAAATTGAATATTGGCAAAAATTTTGAAAATTTAGCAATTTTCAACTTTTGAATTTTTATACCGTTAAACCAGAGATTTCTGTGACACAAAATAGTTAATAAATAACATTTCCCACATGTCTACTTTACATCAGCACAATTTTGGAAACAAAATTTTTTTTCGTTAGGAAGTTAGAGGGGTTCAAAGTTTATCAGCAATTTCTCATTTTTACATCAAAATTTACAAAACCAGTTTTTTAGGGACCACATCACATTTGAAGTGACTTCAATAGGCCTAGATGACAGAAAATACCCAAAAGTGACACCATTCTAAAAACTGCACCCCCCAAAGTACTCAAAACCACATTCAAGAAGTTTATTAACCCTTCAGGTGCTTCACATGAACAAAAGCAATGTGGAATGAAAAAAAGCAAAAATTAAATTTTACCTAAAAATGTTGCTCTAACCCAAATTTATTCACTTTTAGAAGAAATAACACAACAAAATGGACCTCAAAACTTGTTCCCCACTTTCTTATGAGCGCGCCGATACCCCACATGTGGTCAGAAACCTCTGTTTGGACAAATGGGAGGGCTCGGAACAGAAGGAGCAATATTTGAATTTTGGAAAGCAAATTTGGCTGAAATAGATTGCGAGCACCATGTTGCATTTACAGGTCCGCTAAGGTACCTAAACAGAAGAAATCCCTCACAAGTGACACCATTTTGGAAACTAGACCCCTCAAGGCTTCTATCTAGGGGTATAGTGAGCATTTTGGATCCACAGGTACTTCACAGATTTTGTTAACGTTACGTTGTCATATTGAAAATTTTAATAATTTTCTCAAAAATGTTGCTTTAGCATCAATTTTCTCACTTTTTCAAGAGGTAATTCCAAAAATTTGACCTCAAGGTTTGTTAACCACTTTTTTATGAGCGCGGTGATACCTCACATGTGGTCTGAAACCTTTGTTTGGACAAATGGGAGGGCTTGGAACGAAAGGAGCAATATTTGAATTTTAGAAAGGAAATTTGGCTGAAAAAGATTGCGGGCACCATGTCGCATTTGGAGGTCCCCTAAGGTACCTAAACAGCAGAAACCCCGCACAAGTGGCCCCATTTTGGAAACTAGGCCCCTCAAGGAATTTATCTAGATGTTTGGTGAGTACCCTGAACCCCCAGGTGCTTCACAGAATTTTATAACGTTGAGCCATGAAAAAAAAAAAATAAAATTTTACCACAAAATTGTTATTTCAACCAGGTAGCTTTTTTTTTTACAAGAGTAAAAGGAAAAAATTCAGCATAACATTTATTGTGCAATTTCTCCTGAGTTTGGCGATACCTTATATGTGGTGGAAATCAACTGTTTGGGCGCATGGCAGGGCTCGGAAGGGAAGGAGTGCCATTTGACTGCAAAATTGGCTGGAATCAATAGCGGACGCCAGGTTGCATTTGGAGAGCCCCTGAGGTGCCTAAACAGTGGCGGTCCCCCACAAGTGACTTCATTCTGGAAACAAGACACCTCAAGGCTTTTATCAAGGTGTATAGTGAGCAGTTTGAATCCACGAGTACTTCACAGAATTTGATAAGCTTAGGTTGCCATATTGAAAATTTTCATTTTTTTCACAAAACTGTTGCTTTAGCATCAAATTTCTCACTTTTTCAAGAGACAACAACAAACCGTGGACCCCACAGGTTGTTATCCAATGTCTTATGAGCACAGGGATACCCCACATGTGGCCAAAAACCTCTGTTTGGATAAATGAGAGGGCTTGGAATGGAGGGAGCACCATTTGAATTCTGGAAAAGTTGAAATAAATTGCGGGCACCATGTCACATTTGCAGGGCCCCTTGGGTACCTATACATCAGAAAACCCCCACAAGTGACCCCATTTTGGAAACTGGATTTTATTCAGGAGTATAGTAAGCATTTTGAATCCACAGGTACTTCACAAAAATGTTGCTGTAGCAACAAATGTCTCACTGTTAGGCTATGTGGCCATGATCCAGCGACACGGCATCTAGTACACAGTGTCAGCCTCCTGCAGAGATGTGAGTGTTGTCCACGGGAGAACGCAGCTGCCCAAGCCCACGATTTGGGTTCAGGCCGCTGTGGAGCTCTATGCTACCTGCAGAGAACACTCATCTCCGCAGCATAAATTGACATGCTGAGGCTCGGGAAGCTGCGCCACAGGTCGGTTTATGCTGCGGAGAAAAGAAGCACATTGGGCATGGGATTTCTAAAAATCCTTCCACTGTGCTTCTACTGCACAACGCAGCGTTATGGACACAGGGAAAACACTCTGCGCCCAAAACGCTGCAAACCCTGATTGTGGGCACACAGCGTAAAATGCTACAATGGATGAATGGATAGATGTCAAACAAATATAACGTCCCATTCCCCTGCATATTCTAAGCTGGCGCCCTTTAGTGCCTTTCATGTGGCACTAAAGGGTGCCTAGCCTTGTATTTAGCCCCCCAAAAAATTAATAATTAAAATAAACGACGTGGGGTCCCCCCTATTTTTGATAGCCAGCTAGGGTAAAGCAGACAGCTGTAGCCTGCAAACCACAGCTGACAGCTTCACCTTGGCTGGTGATCAATTTGGAGGGCTCCCCAGGCGTTTTTTAAAAAAAAAAAAAAAAAAACGTGGGGTCCCCCCCAAATTAGATCACCAGCCAAGGTGAAGCGGACAGCTGGGGTCTGGTATTCTCAGGGTGGGAAGAGCCATGGTTATTGGACTCTTCCCAGCCTAAAAATAGCAGGCCGCAGCCGCCCCAGAAGTGGCGCATCCATTAGATGCGCCAATCCTGGCGCTTCGCCCCAGCTCATCCCGCGCCCTGGTGCGGTGGCAGACGGGGTAATATATGGGGTTGATAACAGCTGTAATGTCACCTGGCATCAAGCCCTGGGGTTAGTGATGTCACGGCATCTGAACAGATACCCGACATCACTAACCCAGTCAGTAATAGAAAAAAAAAAGACAAAAAAAAAATTTATTTGAAAAAACACTCCCCGAAACATTCCTCTTTTACCAATTTATTGAAAATAAAGAAATTCCGGTCGCTGTAATCCATTTTGGAGGTCCCACGCTGGCTCTGGATCTTCTAGAATATGGGGGGCACGTTCAGGGAACGTATCCCCCATTTTCTGGAAGAGCAAGCTCTCCATGAGCAGTGTGGGTGCAGTAATCTGAGAATACTGCACTCACACTGCCCCGGTCCAACCTAGGGCAGAGTGACCTGCAGTAACCTCATTCCAGAATATGAGGGGCACGCTCACAGAACGTACCCCCCATTTTCTGGAACAGCAGCCTCTCCATGTGAGGAGTGTGGCTGCAGATCACTGCACTCACCCTCCCCCGGTCCACAGTGGAGCCTGTGCATCAGCGACGTCAGCAGGATTCCTGCTTGCAGGGATCCAGCTGACAGCCGCTGTCTGCGCATGCGCCGCCAGCATTGAAGAAGAAGGAGGCGGCGATCGCGGGCCCGGAGCGGCAGACAGGTAACGTATAACCGGGGGCTTGGGGGGGGGGGGGGTGACGGGGGGTGACCTAGTGGGACCTGGGGACACCTTTCTGCCGCATGTGACGTGTCACATGCGGCAGAAAGAGCAGAATGAAGGCGGCCGCGCGCTGTGCGCCGCCATCTTCCACGCTCCGGAGGGGGGAGGGGGGTGGTGGCTCTGGAGACCGGAGGGGGCTCCGGTGACCAGAGGGCTCCGGTGGACCGGAGGAGGGGTCAGGGGGAGGACATTTCCCTCCGATCTGAAATGTTTGATCATTTCAGATCGGAGGGAAATGACTGCAGAGCCGGCGCCGGCGGCAGTTTTCTGTGCGCTTCGGCGCCATTTTGGATGTCCGGTGGGGGTAGGGGTGGGGGTGGGGGGACTCTCCGGTACCGGGGGCTTTGGGGGCACTAGGGGGTTAGATTTCTTTCTCATCTGACATGTTTGATCATGTCAGATGAAAAAGAAATCAGTTTTACCGGCCATTTCTTTTTTTTTCATGTGTTCGTCGGTATACGGTGTATACCGCCGATCACATGATCGGGGTCCAAAAAAAACACCCCGATTCATAATCTGGGGGGTCTCAGCTACCCCCGGTAGCTGAAACCCCCGAGATTTTCGGTCGCTGGGGGGCGCTACAGGGTTTTTTCGGGCCGCCGCTTTAAAGCGGCGGAACAGAATAAGTACCCTGTTTTGCCGCCGCTTTAAGTCGTACGGCCGTCGTTATGAGGTTAATATTATCGCCATTTACCTTATATTCTTGTAAGTGGTTGTCGTAGAGGCCCCAGCACACTGGTTTGCCCAGGGGCCCAAAATGCTGTTAAAGGAACCTGTCACATGTTTTTTGCTTTATAAGCTGCGGCCACCACGACTGGGATCTTATATACAGTATTATAACATGCTACAGTTAGGTCCAGAAATATTTGGACAGTGACACAATTTTCGCGAGTTGGGCTCTGCATGCCACCACATTGGATTTGAAATGAAACCTCTACAACAGAATTCAAGTGCAGATTGTAACGTTTAATTTGAAGGTTTGAACAAAAATATCTGATAGAAATTGTAGGAATTGTACACATTTCTTTACAAACACTCCACATTTTAGGAGGTCAAAAGTAATTGGACAAATAAACCAAACCCAAACAAAATATTTTTATTTTCAATATTTTGTTGCGAATCCTTTGGAGGCAATCACTGCCTTAAGTCTGGAACCCATGGATATCACCAAACGCTGGGTTTCCTGCTTCTTAATGCTTTGCCAGGCCTTTAGGGTATGTGCGCACGTAGCTTTTTACCTGCTTTTTTGCTGCTTTTTCTTCTGCGCTGTTTAATGCCAAAATGGATGTGTTCTTCTATTCAAGCAAAGTCTATGGGAATTTGGGTTTCTTGTTCACACTATGTTGTTCAAAATGCTGCCTTTTTGTGGCAGAACTTTGGTCAAAAACTCAGCTTTGCAGTGCAAAACCCAAATGGCAAAAACAATTGACATGTTGCTTCTTTGAAAAGCTGAGTTTTTGACCAAAGTTCTGCCACAAAAAGGCAGCATTTTGAACAACATAGTGTGAACAAGAAATCCAAATTCCCATAGACTTTGCTTGAATAGAAGAACACATCCATTTTGGCATTAAACAGCGCAGAAGAAAAAGCAGCAAAAAAAGCAGGTAAAAAGCAGGTAAAAAGCAACGTGCGCACATACCCTTACAGCCGCAGCCTTCAGGTCTTGCTTGTTTGTGGGTCTTTCCGTCTTAAGTCTAGATTTGAGCAAGTGAAATGCATGCTCAATTGGGTTAAGATCTGGTGATTGACTTGGCCATTGCAGAATGTTCCACTTTTTTGCACTCATGAACTCCTGGGTAGCATTGGCTGTATGCTTGGGGTCATTGTCCATCTGTACTATGAAGCGCCGTTCAATCAACTTTGCGGCATTTGGCTGAATCTGGGCTGAAAGTATATCCCGGTACACTTCAGAATTCATCCAGCTACTCTTGTCTGCTGTTATGTCATCAATAAACACAAGTGACCCAGTGCCATTGAAAGCCATGCATGCCCATGCCATCACGTTGCCTCCATGTTTTACAGAGGATGTGGTGTGTCTTGGATCATGTGCCGTTCCCTTTCTTCTCCAAACTTTTTTCTTCCCATCATTCTGGTACAGGTTGATCTTGGTCTCATCTGTCCATAGAATACTTTTCCAGAACTGAGCTGGCTTCATGAGGTGTTTTTCAGCAAATTTAACTCTGGCCTGTCTATTTTTGGAATTGATGAATGGTTTGCATCTAGATGTGAACCCTTTGTATTTACTTTCATGGAGTCTTCTCTTTACTGTTGACTTAGAGACAGATACACCTACTTCACTGAGAGTGTTCTGGACTTCAGTTGATGTTGTGAACGGGTTCTTCTTCACCAAAGAAAGTATGCGGCGATCATCCACCACTGTTGTCATCCGTGGACGCCCAGGCCTTTTTGAGTTCCCAAGCTCACCAGTCAATTCCTTTTTTCTCAGAATGTACCCGACTGTTGATTTTGCTACTCCAAGCATGTCTGCTATCTCTCTGATGGATTTTTTCTTTTTTTTCAGCCTCAGGATGTTCTGCTTCACCTCAATTGAGAGTTCCTTAGACCGCATGTTGTCTGGTCACAGAAACAGCTTCCAAATGCAAAACCACACACCTGTAATCAACCCCAGACCTTTTAACTACTTCATTGATTACAGGTTAACGAGGGAGACGCCTTCAGAGTTAATTGCAGCCCCTAGAGTCCCTTGTCCAATTACTTTTGGTCCCTTGAAAAAGTAACTGTATATATATAAGAGCCCAGACCACTGTGTAGAACATAAAAAACACTTTATAATACTCACCTAAACCGGTCGTTATGGTGGATGTGGATGAAATGGGCATCTTTGTCCTCCGGTGCCGGCGCCTCCTCTTTCGGCCATCTTCATCCTCCTTCTGAAGCCTGTGTGCATGACGCGTCTACTTCATACAGACTCGCCGGTCCCACGCATGCGCACTACAATACTTTATCTGTCCTGCTCAGGCCCTGAATGCCGGCGAGACTGTATGACGTCGGACACGTCATGCACTGCGGCTTCAGAAGATGGAGGACAAAGATGGCTGAAAGAGGAGGCGTCGGCACTGGAGGACGAAGACACCCATTTGACGTATAAGTACAGGGTAGAGCTGGGCTCAACTGCGGGTATGGGGGAGGTGCTTAAGGGAAAAGAGCGTTACACTTTTTGCATTACCCTGTTGTTATTGATTGTGTGCTTGGTATTTGTTAAACAGATTTGACGTATATCCACCGCTGCGACCAGTTTAGGCGAGTATTATAAAGTGATTTTTATGTCCTACACAGCGGCGTGGGCTCTTATATACAGCATATTAGAATATTGTATATAAGAGCCCACTGGTAGTGGCCGCAGTTTATAGGCTAAAAAACTGGTGACAGGTTCCCTTTAAGATGACCCTGGTCTGGAGACTTGTGGCCAGTCTGTACATCACAACCCATTCTCAGATTGTGAGACATGGATGAATGAGGCCGGCCTCACAGAGGTCACCTCACACCTCCGCCGTTTCTCTCAACTGTGTTATCTAAGGGGTTTAAATTCCAGTTACTTCGCTATCTCCATTCCCGGCCTTTGCAGCAGAGTATCTGCTCTATTTTATAGAGGACACCAACTGCTTAGGTGAAAGCACAACATCTCTGGAGAACGTGTAGGGTGGCACGAGGTGGTAGGGGCAGATGAGGGACTGACTCCAGACGCCCCCGCACACTACATGAAAACCGTGGCTCTGGCTGGGTGCGTGGACTTGTGTGGTGCAGGTCATGCCTCTTAGCAGACCGCATGTCACCATTGCCTTTGGCAGGCCAGGACCAGACAGCAGTGTAGACTGACACCGAGATCACCAGTCCTTATTAAACAAGTCTTTTACTGAACAGTTTCCACAGTTCTTTCGGCATTACATCACATGTGAGCAGGGGCTGGCTGCCAAATTTTGGCCTGGGGGGCAAGCACACAGCAGCAGCCCATGAGCAGCGGCCCATCCTTGTTGTATTTACCTCCGGCTGCTTCATATTAGGGAGTAGAGATAACAAGTTTTTTGAAAAGATAAAAGCCGAAGTAATGATGATATAGTTGTGGTCAAATGCCGACTAAATTCTCATCCACGTCTATCAGTGTCCTACTGAGAGAAGTGTCCGGGACTCTACTCAACACGTGACCATAACTGTGCAAAATACATACATCTGATCACTACACTGGGAATACAGGGGAATCCTGACAGTGTGCACAGCGCTCTATCACCATTCAGCAGTCTGCTGTCACATAGGGACTACAGAAATCTGTCTAGAGCTCGGAAAACAGTGTTGGAAAAAAAATGTGGCCTGGAAATTGCATGTTGTCCACAGAGTTGATTCATATATACTCGCCTCCATTATAAAACAGACAAAACAGTCCACCTAAAGAAGCCTCATATTGACTTTTTTCCTCTTTCTCTGTGTTAATGTCAGTGCAATGTACGGTCAAGTGTGTTAGTATACTCACCTGCAGCGACCTTCTCCTGTGTGCGGCACCACTCTGCTCCTCTTCTCAGTGACGTCACCGCTCTGCAGACTCTCCTGGTTGCACTGAGATCTGCTGCTCTTCTCAGTGACGTCACCGCTCTGCAGACTCTCCTGGTTGCACTGAGATCTGCTGCTCTTCTCAGTGACGTCACCGCTCTGCAGACTCTCCTGGTAGCACTGAGATCTGCTCCTCTTCTCAGTGACATCACCGCTCTGCAGACTCTCCTGGTAGCACTGAGATCTGCTCCTCTTCTCAGTGACGTCACTGCTCTGCAGACTCTCCTGGTAGCACTGAGATCTGCTGCTCTTCTCAGTGACGTCACCGCTCTGCAGACTCATCTGGTAGCACGGAGATCTGCTGCTCTTCTCAGTGACGTCACCGCTCTGCAGACTCTCTGGGTCACGCTGCGCTCTGCGTGACCTAGAAGAGGCTTTTACAAAGTAAGTCTATGGAATGAGGTTCCATAGACTTACATTGTAAGAGAGACGTCCAGGTCAAAGCATAGACCTAAGGAGTCTGACAAGCGGTAACATCACTCAGAAGAGGGGCAGAGCGGTGCTGGATACCGGAGAAGGCGCTAGGTGAATATAACAACACACTCGCACTGCAGAGCACGAACATTTACACAGAATTTGGGGGGAAAGTTCATTGGACACGTCTTCAAAGCAGAATATAAGCGACATCTTGTTATATCCTTTCTTTGTAGTAGACCTGGTTATAGAAATATGGAGAAAGGATAATATGTGACTGGTATATGATGTACCAGAGACATATTATCCTGCACTGTATATACATCTGATGTCTGTGCACATAGTATATTACATACAGTATAGAGGACAATATGTGACTGGTATATGATAAGTTATGAGTACAGATATCAGATGGTATATACTGGATAATATGTGAGTTATTATACTATTACAGTCATTATACCATTCACATTTACCCTGTATATAACGTTAGATGTTACATACAGTATACAGGATAATATGTGACTGGTATAAGTACAGAATATCGGATATTATACCAGTTACATATTATCCTGTATATGACATCTGATGCCTGTACATAGTATATTACATCCAGTATACGGGAGAATATGTGACCGGTGTATGATATACTGTGAGTACAGACAGTTATTGTAAGAGCCACATGTGAATGGCGCTTCAGAGCGTATGATCAACTACAGCTCCACATACATGGCGCTATTCAGAATATACAAAATAATAAACCAATAATGACCCTGAGAAGTGCGAAGTACAATGTCTCCTCTCTGATAATAGGACAGGAGAAAGGGTACTGTGCAGTGTATATACCGCATATACATACACACACAGCCAGGCCTCATATATATATATAAAAAAAAAAATACAACATAGAATGGTCAAGATTCTAGAATTCAGGTACAGAGAAGAAGCGGCAGCTCACTCGGATAATTGCCAAAGATTTTTTTATTGTATGGTTGCAGACATAGTTACATGAATAACGGGGAGGAGGGGAGGTGCGGGGACGGCTGCCACTTCTCTGTACCTGAATCATATATATATATACACACACACACACACACATCATATATATATACACACACACACGCACAGCCAGGCCTCATAAATATATATATACACACACACACACACACACAGCCAGGCCTCATAATATATATACACACACATGCGCGCACAGCCAGGCCTCATAATATATATACACACACATGCGCGCACGCACAGCCAGGCCTCATATATATATACACACACACACATGCACGCACAGCCAGGCCTCATAATATATATACACGCACAGCCAGGCCTCATAATATATATACACACACATGCGCGCACAGCCAGGCCTCATAATATATATACACGCACAGCCAGGCCTCATAATATATATACACACACATGCGCGCACAGCCAGGCCTCATAATATATACACACACACATGCGCGCACAGCCAGGCCTCATAATATATACACACACACATGCGCGCACAGCCAGGCCTCATATATATATATATATATATATATATATATATATATATATATATATATATATATATATATATATATATATATATATATATATACACACACACACACACACACACACACACACATGCGCGCACAGCCAGGCCTTACCCTCAAACACGTGTCTGCACAAGCAATGGCGCCAGCCTCAGAGGAGCAGGAACAGGAAGTCAGGAGGCGGCTCTTCGCAGTGAAGTTCCGGCAGATCAGCCCTGCATGACCCTGGCCCCGCCCCCAGGTCTGCTCCGGGAGTGGCTGAGTGCGGCTTCTGTAGAGCAGTGAGTGCAGCTGCCGCCTCCTGTGTCTGCAGACAGGAGCTTCAGGGCCGGAGCAGCCGCTCACACCAATGGCACAGATGGCCGATACTACAGCTCATACACCGGCCGCAGGGCAGCTCCCCCGCAGCAATGTCCGCTTCCCCCCGCAGCGATGGCCGCTTCCCCCCGCAGCGATGGCCGCTTCCCCCCGCAGCGATGGCCGCTTCTCCCGCAGCGATGGCCGCTCCCCCTGCAGCGATGGCCGCTCCCCCCCCGCAGCAATGGCCGCTTCTCCCGCAGCAATGGCCGCTTCCCCCTGCATGTGGATAGTGGCACGTGGCTGGAGCACAGGTTCATGGGGACAGTGCAGCCTCGGTTGTTCCCGGTCTCTGTGAGCTCCGGCATATCCCTGCTCCACACAATGGCCCCGGCTCTGACAGTCCCTCTCCACTCAGGAGCTCCATGTCTCCTTCCTCACAGAGCAGGGGCTGCAGGGGTCGCACATAAGGCAGGAGGGGGCATCAGGCCACTGTCAGGGGCAGGGCTCTGCTCCCATAGCTTTGGGTTGGTTTGGCCATGGTCTATGTGAGCAGCATTGCTGTGCTCGGGCTGTGCCTCAGTTATTCCCCATATTGTCTCCACACGTGTTTTATTGCTGAGACGCCTGATCTGTGTCACACATTGCTGTGCTGTATCTGCCCTCACTGGTCTCCTGCAGTGTGCTGCCATCTAGTGTCCTGTCCTTTGCATTACACCCTATATTTTATTCTGGTTTTCACAATAAAGATTATATGTTTTATCCTTTTTTTTGTTCTATCTTCTGTGAATTGTTCTTACTTTTGCTAAACTTGAAGCAATTACACCCATAGTTATGTCTGAGCAGGGGGTGGTGGGATTATATTGTGATACCTGGACATCTTTTTACTTTAAACCCCTTTACTCACTGTAATTTGTTTGTTTTTTTTTTGCTTGTTTTTTTAAGGAAAATGGGGCCCGAAGGTGGCGTGTGCAGATGAGATCCTGGCTTGTCATTGAGCTGATATCGCAATCTGCTCATGCGCTGACTCTAGGAGCCATTTTTTTGAAGCCTCCAACACCGAAAGTTTCTGGATGCTTCCTGCCTCACAACGCTCGCAGCCAGCATCGGTTACCCCCTCCACACCGCCCACAGCATCGCCCTGCTCTACCACCGCCCCTGCCTCCTGTGACCCCGCTCCACCACCGCCCCTGCCTCCTGTGACCCCGCTCCGCCCCTGCCTCCTATGACCCCGCTCCGCCACCGCCCCTGCCTCCTGTGACCCCGCTCCGCCACCGCCCCTGCCTCCTGTGACCCCCGCTCCGCCACCGCCCCTGCCTCCTGTGACCCCCGCTCCGCCACCGCCCCTGCCTCCTGTGACCCCCGCTCCGCCACCGCCCCTGCCTCCTGTGACCCCGCTCTGCCACCGCCCCTGCCTCCTGTGACCCCGCTCCGCCACTGCTGATACCCCTCCCCAGTAAGAAACCACCGAATTGTAAGACGGACCCACCCCCCTCCCTCTCTTGTCTAAATCTACCGTATTTATCTAATTAATATCTATTTAATTATTAATATCTAATTTTATCTTGTGATGCATCTTATAATCCAGTTTATCTTATAAACTGCAAAATACGGTGTATATATATATATATATATATATATATATAGATAGATAGATAGATAGATATACCCCATACAGTATATTAATAAAAGTGGACTTTTAACAGACATGAAGGGGTTAAAATACTGAAATAAATAAAGTAGTGAAATTAATCAATTTCTGAAAGTGCCGCCCACTGAAATCCGCATGTCGAAGGCTTCTGTCTACCTGGTTGCCCATGGATACGTCCTGTAGTTCCTTCATGACAGGTCGCACATGCTCAGTAGACACCTGCTGTTCTTCTATAGTGGTCATCCTCTTCTCACTTTGCAGTGATAGTGCGCACATTTCACTGTACAGAATCAATACGGACACTGTGCGCCCGCTCCTGTCACACACACAACAGTATCCTCTCATAAAGTGCCGTAAAGCCGAACGAGCACAGACATACCAGCAACTAAACCACTAATGGTTTTTCCTCATATAAAGCATGAATATTTATGTTAATATTTGTGTTAATGGCTGCCTCCTGCCTATACATACAATATAAACACAACTGGGCCTTCTGTCTGAAAGAGAAACTGTCTCTGTTGCCCATAGCGACCAATCAGAGCTCAGATTTAATGTTTTAAACCGCTCTGGTAAAATGAAACCTGCGCTGTGATTGGTTGCTATGGGTAGCAAAGCGATAGGAGAGGACACAGGGGAGAATATCTAAAACAGAGAATTGTAGCATGGAGGGCGGTCGGCCTATACACAGAACCTCCTATCACAAAGCAATGGAGGAGCGGCTAATATAGCTTTACACGGATGAGAGCAGTGAGTCTGGAGAAGAAACCGGGGCTTGTGGGAAATGTAGTTTATACAGGTCACATGGCCACCAGTGAAGGACCGCCCACTTCACACTGAGCACAGAAACATGTATGGAGGATATGGGGCCAGAAAAATACAGTGTGTATATATATATATATATATATATATCCACAATGAAGAGATGAAAGGTCGCACTCCAAAGGTCGAATAAAATATTTTTCTTTTTATTCCACGATCACATCAGGGTACAGGTAGTGAGGGAGGGTGAGGGTGTGCCACGTCGGACGACGGCAGCCGTTTCGCAAGTAACCTTGCTTCTACGGGTCCAGTGCATGCAAAGGTGCTGCATCCACCCTTAAATAACAGGTGAATTGGGTGCAGCATCCCTGCGTGAATGAAGTGCAAATTAAAAACATATACCAGCTGCACATATATCAAATTCACATAGAAACTTATTACATATCAATTCCAAAATGGATTATAAATAATCGTAACATACATGGGTATAGTTAGAGTAAAAAATTAGATATAGTGTTCATTATAGTTTAACCAGAGACATCTCAGAAAACACTATAAAAAACAGGCTTATAGGAGAAGAAAAAAACAAAACAAAAAACACCAGCATTATAAGAACACTGACAAATCATTTTTGTCGTTCAGGCCAAGGGGACCGAGAGCATTTAAGTCTATAATCAATCTCGATTCCTTTCTAAGTAAAGAACGGTGCATATCACCTCCTGTGGGACAGGGATTAATTTTTATTACGCCTGCAAATTTTAAAAGGCGTGGATTACCACTATGATGTTCCTGCATATGGGCAATTAAACGTGGAGAACCTATCCCGGAGGTTATAGACTTAAAATGCTCCCTAAATCGAACATATAAAGGCCAAATTGTTTTACCTATATAATATTTTTGACAGGGGCAAAAAATAACATATACCAGATAATTAGACTTACATGTGATAAGATCTTTTATTTTGAATAGCTCAGTACCAATTTTTAAAGTGTCTCCTGTACAATGATATTCACAAAAGGGGCAGCCGCCGCACCTATGGTTTCCTTTGATTTTATTTCGGTCTAGCCACGTACCTAGTTTGGGTGTAGTAATACGATTATTTATCAGAACATCTCCTATGTTTTTGCATCGCCTATATGAAATCAAAGGACCCTCATTTGTCATTTCACAGAGATCCTTGTCTTTATTAATTAAATGCCAGTGTTTTTTGATGCTTGATTTTATTGCATCATACATGGAATTAAATTTAAAATTAAAAACGCATCTATTTGAACTTTCGATTTTTGTTTTTTTCGAAATGGCATTTACATTTTTATTCTTATTTCCACTTTTATTTTTGTATTCTTTATTTTTATTTTTATCATTTGGATCATAATTTAGGGATTTTTCGAGGGCAGAATTGATAACTGATATGGGATATCCTCGTTCTAATAGACGTTTTTTCAAGTCTGATGCTTGATGCAGAAAGGTTTCAGAATTATTGTGTACTCTTTTTAGCCGCAAAAATTGTCCATATGGAAGGGCTCTCTTTGTATGGGAGGGGTGCGCACTATTAAAATGAAGCAGAGTATTCACTGCAGTTGGTTTTCTATATACTTGTCTGTCAATAATACCATCCGATATACTGAGTGTGACATCTAAAAAATCCAATTTTTGGTCCCCAAAAGTATGTGTAAAGTACATGTTGTAGGAATTATCATTATTTAGATATGACACAAAATTTTCAAAATCCTGCGCAGAACCGTCCCATACAAGGAAGCCATCATCCATATATCTGGCATATTTTTTTATATGTTTCAGATATGGATTTTTAGGACTGTAGATAAAGTCTTCCTCAAATGCTGCCAAAAAGAGATTTGCGAAAGTACATGCGGCGGGGGTACCCATCGCGGTACCCCCGCATTGCAAGTACCACTGATCGTCAAATTTAAATGCGTTATGATGCAAAATAAAGCTTAAGGCTTCTGTGATGAAGTCTACTAAGATTGGATTCTGATCGAAATTCAGCAAAACTCTCTTAATGGTCTGTACACCCTGATCCTGTGGGATACGGGTGTACAGACTCTCAATATCCTAGAATGGCTACTTAAACCACTACTGACCCGCATCCCCTCATTCTTAAAAGATACGGGAGATCTAATTAAAATGCTTGATAATTTTCAATGGCAGAAAGGTTTCTCTCTTGCCGCTTTGGATATTGAGAGTCTGTACACCCGTATCCCACAGGATCAGGGTGTACAGACCATTAAGAGAGTTTTGCTGAATTTCGATCAGAATCCAATCTTAGTAGACTTCATCACAGAAGCCTTAAGCTTTATTTTGCATCATAACGCATTTAAATTTGACGATCAGTGGTACTTGCAATGCGGGGGTACCGCGATGGGTACCCCCGCCGCATGTACTTTCGCAAATCTCTTTTTGGCAGCATTTGAGGAAGACTTTATCTACAGTCCTAAAAATCCATATCTGAAACATATAAAAAAATATGCCAGATATATGGATGATGGCTTCCTTGTATGGGACGGTTCTGCGCAGGATTTTGAAAATTTTGTGTCATATCTAAATAATGATAATTCCTACAACATGTACTTTACACATACTTTTGGGGACCAAAAATTGGATTTTTTAGATGTCACACTCAGTATATCGGATGGTATTATTGACAGACAAGTATATAGAAAACCAACTGCAGTGAATACTCTGCTTCATTTTAATAGTGCGCACCCCTCCCATACAAAGAGAGCCCTTCCATATGGACAATTTTTGCGGCTAAAAAGAGTACACAATAATTCTGAAACCTTTCTGCATCAAGCATCAGACTTGAAAAAACGTCTATTAGAACGAGGATATCCCATATCAGTTATCAATTCTGCCCTCGAAAAATCCCTAAATTATGATCCAAATGATAAAAATAAAAATAAAGAATACAAAAATAAAAGTGGAAATAAGAATAAAAATGTAAATGCCATTTCGAAAAAAACAAAAATCGAAAGTTCAAATAGATGCGTTTTTAATTTTAAATTTAATTCCATGTATGATGCAATAAAATCAAGCATCAAAAAACACTGGCATTTAATTAATAAAGACAAGGATCTCTGTGAAATGACAAATGAGGGTCCTTTGATTTCATATAGGCGATGCAAAAACATAGGAGATGTTCTGATAAATAATCGTATTACTACACCCAAACTAGGTACGTGGCTAGACCGAAATAAAATCAAAGGAAACCATAGGTGCGGCGGCTGCCCCTTTTGTGAATATCATTGTACAGGAGACACTTTAAAAATTGGTACTGAGCTATTCAAAATAAAAGATCTTATCACATGTAAGTCTAATTATCTGGTATATGTTATTTTTTGCCCCTGTCAAAAATATTATATAGGTAAAACAATTCGGCCTTTATATGTTCGATTTAGGGAGCATTTTAAGTCTATAACCTCCGGGATAGGTTCTCCACGTTTAATTGCCCATATGCAAGAACATCATAGTGGTAATCCACGCCTTTTAAAATTTGCAGGCGTAATAAAAATTAATCCCTGTCCCACAGGAGGTGATATGCACCGTTCTTTACTTAGAAAGGAATCGAGATTGATTATAGACTTAAATGCTCTCGGTCCCCTTGGCCTGAACGACAAAAATGATTTGTCAGTGTTCTTATAATGCTGGTGTTTTTTTGTTTTTTTTTTTCTTCTCCTATAAGCCTGTTTTTTATAGTGTTTTCTGAGATGTCTCTGGTTAAACTATAATGAACACTATATCTAATTTTTTACTCTAACTATACCCATGTATGTTACGATTATTTATAATCCATTTTGGAATTGATATGTAATAAGTTTCTATGTGAATTTGATATATGTGCAGCTGGTATATGTTTTTAATTTGCACTTCATTCACGCAGGGATGCTGCACCCAATTCACCTGTTATTTAAGGGTGGATGCAGCACCTTTGCATGCACTGGACCCGTAGAAGCAAGGTTACTTGCGAAACGGCTGCCGTCGTCCGACGTGGCACACCCTCATCCTCCCTCACTACCTGTACCCTGATGTGATCGTGGAATAAAAAGAAAAATATTTTATTCGACCTTTGGAGTGCGACCTTTCATCTCTTCATTGTGGATCTTATATCGCCTTTGCTTTGGGACACGCACCCAGGTCTCCACCTGCCTGAAAGCACAGTTTTGTCAGCCATACAGGGATCGGCGGTGCCCGGTATCCTCCACTCAGCTTTATATATATATATATATATATATATATACACCCCATACAGGGTATTAATAAAAAATGAACTTTTAACAGACATGAAGGGGTTAAAATACTGAAATAAATAAAGTAGTAAAATGAATCAAATTCCAAAAGTGCCGCCCACTGAAATCCGCATGTCGGGGGATTCTGTCTACCTGGTTGCCCATGGATACGTTTTGTAGTTCCTTCATGACAGGTCGCACATGCTCAGTAGACACCTGCTGTTCTTCTATAGTGGTCATCCTCTTCTCACTTTGCAGTGATAGTGCGCCCGTTTCACTACATAGAGTCAACACTGACACTGTGCGTCCGCGCTCCTGTCACACACACAATAGTATCCTCTCAGAAAGCACCGTAAAGCGGAACGAGCACAAACATACCAGCAACTAAACCAGTAATGTTTTTTTCCTCATATAAAGCATGAATATTTATGTTGATATTTGTTATAATGGCCGCCTCCTGCCTATACATACAATATAAACACAACTGGACCTTCATCCACACTGTCTGAAAGAGAAACTGTCTGTTGCCCATAGCGACCAATCAGAGCTCAGATTTAATGTTTTAAACAGCTCTGGTAAAATGAAACCTGCGCTGTGATTGGTTGCTATGGGAAACAGAGATAGGAGAGGACACATAAGGGAAAATATCTAATACACATACAGAATTGTAGGATGGAGGGCGGTTGAACTATACACAGAACCTCCTATCACTACTCCTATCACAAAGCAATGGAGGAGCAGCTAAGGCTAGTTTCACACTACGTCTTTTTAACATCCGCTGAAAACGTTTTTTTAGCGGAAGTACGGATCCTGCTTTTACAGCAAATAACGTATGCAAACGCATATGTTATTTTGCAGGATCCTGCACTGGATGTTTAGGGGCGGGCATTGGAGTCATGTGATCGGGAGTGAGGGGAACTAGACTGGGAGGAGGCTTCTGACAGCTGCAGACGCTGGTAACCAAGGTAAACATCGGCCTTGGATACCCGATATTTATCTTGGTTATGAGTGTCTGCAGCTGCTAGGAGCAGGGCTGCCTGCACGCGTAACCAACGTAAACATCGGGTAACTAAGAGAAGTGGTTACGCGATATTTACCTTGGTTACGAGTGTCCGCAGCTCTCAGGTGGGAGAGAGAGGGAGGGAGGAAGGGGGAAAGACAGATAGAGAGAGAGAGGGTGAGGGAGGGAGTAGAGAGATAGACAGATCACGCGAGACTGGTTCTGGGCATGCTCAGTACTTTCTGGGCATGCTCAGTACAAAAGCAGGATTCTGTCTATCAGCATGCCAGCGTTCACCTGCGTTTGCGTGCGTTATAGTCAGGATCCAGCAATTTGCAGTATTTGGACGGAGCTCAAAAACGCTACAAGTAGCGTTTTTGAAACATGTTAAAAAACTGCAAGTCACTGGATCCTCACTATAACGCACGCAAACGCAGGTGAACGGATGTTAACGCGAGTCCATTGCAAATGCATTGAAATGAAAACGCATTTGCACTGGATCCGCTTGTCCGCTAAAATAACGTTAAGGACGGATGTTAAAAAGACGTAGTGTGAAACCAGCCTTATACAGCTTTACAGGGATGAGAGCAGTGAGTCTGGAGAAGAAGCCGAGGCTTGTGGGAAATGTAGTTTATAGAGGTCACATGACCACCAGTGAAGGACCGCCCACTTCACACTGAGCACAGAAACATGTATGGAGGAGATGGAGCCAGAAAAATGTAAGGAATGAAGCAGTGAGGATCTGGAGATATGGCCGGGCTACTATAGAGGAGAAAGAAATAGATTCAGGGGTGAACTTTTTAATTTGCAAATCTTGAAGACTGTGTTCTCACACACTCATAATAAAATACAACTGCTCCAATATACAAGGAGATATCTGTGTATTACACATAGACTGATACATCTGCTGCTGAACCAAGCAGATATTACAGAGAGCGGTATAACTATCCGGGGTGCAGGAGTCACAGTCACCCCAGGATCCTGGGCCCCGCATCTAAGGCTGGTTTCACACTACGTTTATTTAACATCCGTCCATAACGTTTTTTTAGCGGAAAAACGGATCCAGTGCAAATGCGTTTTCACTTCAATGCATTTGCAATGGACTCGCGTCCACCTGCGTTCGCATGCGTTTGCGTGCGTTAGACACAGGATCCGTACTTTTGCGTTATTTTAACATGTTTCAAAAACGCTACTTGTAGCGTTTTTTACCTTTGTCAAAATAATGCATCTCACAGGATCCTTCACATTGCGCCGCGAGCTGCAATGCATTTCAATGAGCACTGGATCCTGCCTAGCAGAATGCGTTGAGTTGCGTTGTAACAGGATCCTGCTTTTGTACTGAGCATGCCCAGAAAGTACTGAGCATGCCCAGAACCAGTCTCGCGTGATCTGTCTCTCTCTCCTCCTCCCTCCCTCACCCTCTCTCTCTATCTATCTGTCTTTCCCCCTTCTTCTCCTCCCTCTCTCTCCCACCTGAGAGCTGCGGACACTTGTAACCAAGGTAAATATCGGGTAACCACTTCTCTTAGTTACCCGATGTTTACGTTGGTAACGTGTGCAGGGAGCCGGCTCCTAGCAGCTGCAGATGCTTGTAACCAAAGTAAATATCGGGTATCCAAGCAAGTATACCCGATGTTTACCTTGGTTACGAGCCTCGCAGCTGTCAGATGCCAGCTCCCAGTCTGGCACGTTTAGTTCCCCTCACTCCCGATCACATGACTCCAATGCCCGCCCCTAAACATCCAGTGACAGGATCCTGCAAAATAAGACATGCGTTTGCATGCATTTTTTGCTGTAAAAGCAGGATCCGCTTTTGCAGCAAAAAAACGTTCAGGACGCATGTTAAAAAGACGTAGTGTGAAAGCAGCCTAATCCGGACACTGGGAAAGCTGGGTCAGCCGAGAAATAGGTACAGCTATCACCCAGCTTTCCCAAAGCCAGATATGTTACTAACAAGTGCACGAAAGAGGGATAGTGCATACCCTCTACAAATATTACTATTAACCCCTTCAACCACCTCCCCTTGGCGGTTTTCCATTTTTTCCTCCTTCCAAGAGCCATAACCTTTTTATTTTTATGTCAATATACCCATATGAGGGCTTGTTTTTTTGCAGGACGAGTTGTACTTTTGAATGACACCTTTCGTTTAACCATATATTGTACTGAAAAAAGAGAAAATATTAAAAGTGCAAATCCACAGTTATTTGCAGGGGGGGTAGGGGGGGGGGGGGCCAGGGGTATTTAACATGTTCACTATATGGCATTATGATTCCCCAGGTCGGTACGAGTTTGTAGACACCAAACATGGATAGTTTCACTTTTATCTAAGTGGTGAAAAAAATTCAGAATTTTGCCCCAAAAAATAATTGTGCTTTTGTTGCCATTTTCCGAGGCCTGTGGCGTTCTCATTTTTCAGGATCTGGGGCTCAGGGACGGCTTCTTTTTTTGCATCTTGAGCTGCCATTTTTACTTATACAATTTTTGCACAGATGAGATGTTTTGATCACCTGTTTTTGCATCTTAATGGATGTTTCTGCGACCAAAAAAAACTATTTGAGTTATAATAATAAGTTTTATTTCTATAGCGCCAACATATTCCGCAGCGCTTTACAGTTCAGAGGGGACATGTACAGACAATATGAGACAATACAAAATAACACTATTAAGATACCAGGAGGAGTGAGGGCCCTGCTCGTAAGCTACAGTCTATGAGGAAATACGGGAGGCACAAAAGGTGAATGGGGGGAGAAAAGCTTGTCATATATGGTCCAGCCATCGATTTAATAGGGGATTCAAAACCAGGTGCATGGACCGGTCATCGGCCAGAATTTATACAGCTACAGGGGACAAGAATTGGAAGTAAAAATTTTGTGATGAAGGGCAGAAAGGGACTAGATTAGATCAGGGCGGTGAGGGGATAGGCTAGTCTAAAGAAATGCGTTTTTAGGGCCCGCTTAAAGCTGTGGATGTTGGGAATTAATCGGATTGCTCTTGGTAGTGTGTTCCAGAGCATAGGCGCAGCTCAGTTAGGAATTATTTTCTCGCCACGCTGTGACAATCAGATCAATTGATTTTATATTTTGCTAGATCGAGCATTTCTGAATGGGGTACCCATGCTGCCTGATAGTATAGGTGTGACGCCCTGGCAAAACTAGGTAGTCACAGATAGGCCCCCGCACAACACCTTCCCTTATTTAGGAAACACACAGTCGACCTGAAACCCTAGTCACCCCCCCTTAGGCCCCCTTCACACGCAGGTGTCTCCGGTACGTGCTAGGTCAGTGCCCGCATGTACCGGAGACACGGGCACACGTAAACCCATTAAAATCAATGGGTTTATGTGCACGCACGTGTTCAGCCATTGGCCCGTGCCTTCGTGTGGAGCAGACGTGTGCCCGTGTGCTCCATACAGAGGCATGTCCATTTTTCTCCGGCAGCATGGGTGTCACGCGGCCCGCACACATACCACACGGATGTAGTGTGGATACGGGCCCATGTGACACGTGCCGGAGAAACACACGTGTCATTTTAAAAATAAAAAAGCACATACCTCCACCTGCTTTGCAGTCTCTGCCACGGCTGTCACCTCCATCCAACCCCCAGTGAATTTGAACACCACATCTTCTTCACTGGGGGCCGGAAGCAGCGTCAGCAGGGCGTGGCCTGTGCCAGACACTGTCATTCAGCACCACAGACAGCTCCGGAAGACACAGGTAAGGCGGGGCTTTCCGCTCTCCGTGTGTTATTACGTATAACACACGGAGAACACGGTACACTGGGAGCAAACCACCCCTTTAATACGTACGTGAAAAAACTGTACTTTTTTTCATGTTCGTGTGAAGGAGCCCTTAGGGAAAGATACACACCAGTGGGCGTGACCAGGCCGTTGGACAAGCCCACCCAGGGGTCTAGACAGCCTGGGGTGGGAAAACAGTAGTTAGTGTAGTTTTGGAGTTCAAGGAGAGAGAGGAGTGTGGGCTGAAGCTAAGTGTAGCTCCAGCAGAGAAAGTTCAAGTTGAACAGTGCCAGGGTAGGAGCCCTGGTGCCACTGGCTAGATGGCAGACGGTGGTCTCCGTCAGCAGGAGACGGGAAGACGGCTTGGCAGAACAGAGGTGTACCGGGCCAGGGTTGTAGCCCGCCGGTACCGACACAGGGAACAGACCCAGAAACCGGAGCACAAAGGGGGGTACTCGGACCCTGAAACCAGGACCGGAAATAAGCGGCCTGGTTCACCAACCGATTAAGGCCAGGATTATAGGTCCTGTCTCACCCAAAATCCCTGATAGAAGACAACAGCCCACCGAAAGGAATAAGAGGTCACCGCCAGGGCCCATAGATCCCACGGGCCAGCATCTGCGGGCTCGGCTCTTTAGGCCACATCCAGCCGGGAGCGGACTCTTGAGTTCCAGACTAGGAAGTCCATCTTACACAAAGTCAGTGCAGAGGAAAATTATAGAGACCACCAGCCTGGGTGGGGGACCCGAATGCAACCGGCCGCAGCACCTTACTTTACCAGAGACTCGTGTGATTTCTTGACTGATTAATCAAGCACTCCCCCCTGGCGTCGCTATACCCTGCACCAGACAGCACATAGGAAGCATAGTTTTCCCATTTCCTGGCAATAGACACATGGAGACAGGCAGAGGAGGAAAAAGCTGTGGAGCCTAGGAGAAAGGCTTGTGACTTAGCTAGCTAGGAAGTGAGGGTAGGCAACATTCATTATGAGAGTAGGATTCCACTTGTGAGAAACTCACGCTTATCTCGCATCGCATCACCCGGCACGGCCTGCCGCTTTCCTGACAGGAGCGGATCAGCTACATAGAAATACAGAAGCCGACCCGCTCCTGTCGAGAGAGGTAGGCCATGACAGGTGATGCAATGCAAGATATGCGTGAGTTTCTCGCAAGTGGAATCCTACCCTAAAGGTTACTAAAGAGGGATACAGAGGCCCCTGAAAAGAGCTCCAGCCGGATGTTGCTTTTTTTTATGGTACATCTCACGTTATGCCGACGTCACACAGGACGATAAATCGTGCAATCGCATAAGCAATTGCACCCACCCCCGTCATTTGTGCGTCACGGGCAATTACTTGCTTGTGGCGCACAAAGTAGTTAACACCGTCACACGCACTTACCCCCCCTAGGCAACGTCGCTGTGGGCGGCGAACACCCTCTTCCTGAAGGGGGAGGGACGTTTGGAGTCACAGCGACGTCACACGGAAGCCGGCCAATAGAAGCGGAGATGAGCGGGACGTAACATCCCACCCACCTCCTTCCTTCTGCATTGCCGGCAGGACGCAGGTAAGCTGTGTTCGTCGTTCCCGAGGTGTTACACGGAGCGACGTGTGCTGCCACGGGAACGATAAACAGCCGGAGCACAGAAGGAGAACCGACATTCTGAAAATGAACGACATGTCAACGAGGAACGATAAGGTATTTTTGCTCGTTCACAGTCGTTGGGAGGTGTCACACGGTACGATATCTCTGATGATGCCAAATGTGCATCACTAACGACGTGACCCCGACGACATATCGCCCGTTATATCGTACCGTGTGACGCCGGCATTAGTCCCTGGTTCGTAGACAAGATTTCCCCTTGACACATTTTCGTGACTTTTTTTTTAGTCACAAATACTAGTTAAAGCAATAAATGGAGCATTTTTATTTTCTGCTAAATTCATGAACTGTGTGCAAAATTTTGAAAACTTTGGGGCAAAATAAATTCGCCAAAAAAAGACAAAATAAGAAAATTGGCTTCATGACATCACAAATGATGAATCCGGCCCATAGTTTTCTTAGATGTTTGTTTGCACATTGTACCGTACTTTCCGAATTATAAGACGCACTTTTTTCTCCCCAAAACCGGGGGAAGAATGGAGGTGTGTCTTATAATCCGGGTATGGTATAGGCGAAGTTCACACTTCTGTTGCTTTGCATCAGTCACAATCCGCCGCCTTGAGGAATTACGGTATCCTGCAAAATATTTTGCAGTAATCCTTTTTTTCCCCCATAGAATTCTATTAGCGACGGATTGTGACTGATAGCACTGCGTTGCATCCGCCGCGTGACGGATCAGTCGTCTACTGACTGACCATCCGGCGGGAGCAACGTTTTTTGTCTGCGGCTGAATGGTTTTTTTACTGTGAGCATGCGCACAGTAAAAAACCATGATGACTGTAAATTCAGTTCCAGCGGCCGAAACGATCAGCTTATCGCCCGGTGGCTGGCTATTGTGAACGATCAGCTGATCGCCCGGCGGCCGTAAAAAAAAACCCAGTAAAAAAGAAAAACACAACTGATCTTTTTTGCAGCATCAGTTGTGCCACTATCTGCAACGCAACGCATCCGTTGCATCAGTTACACTACTGATTGTGACTGATGCAAAACAACGGAAGTGTGAACTTAGCCTTACCGGCACTGGTGTCACAGGGTTGGAGATAGAGAGAGATCGGAGAGGGGGGTGTCACTGCAGCGGAGCAGCTCAGGAGGGTCAGTGGACAGTCAGCGAAACTGCGGACTCGTGGGGTGTTGCTGCTGCGGGCACCATTAATCTGCCAGTGGGCTGCTGGCTGTTTTGAGTTGTCAGTTGACACGATGGAGTTCAAGAAAATGGACGCAGAGGCCAATCTGTGCAAGCGCTCGCTCTGCAGCCATTTTCTTGAATTCCATTGTGTGAACAGCCGAAGATTCCACGGAGCCTGCAGCCCACCAGCAGATCAATGGTGCCAGCTGCCGTGACACCCCACGAGCCCGCTGTATTGCCGACCCTCGTGCCACTGACCCTCCTGACCCGCGACACCCCTTCCTCCGAGCCCACAGCATCACAGACCCTGCCTCCTGTGACCTGCCTGAGCTGCGCCACCACTGCCGCTCTCCCCTGGTGAGCTAATATAAGATGCACTAGAATTATAAGACGGATCCCAATTTTAACAGTAAAAATATTTTTTTCCTATTTTCCTGCTTCAAATTTGGGGTGCGTCTTATAAAACGAAAAATACGGTACAGAGAAATCATATCCCACTGTAGGTTACATTAGGTGAATATATTTCTTCCCTGAATCCGCCTCTCCCAGATGACTACTCCTGTAGTAATGAGACATTTTTATAAAATTGCCCCCAGTTCACCGAGCCGCACACACAATAAAAACACCAGCAGTAATGTGCAATAATATACCATTTATTATCAGCAGTTTTAGCTGTAGTTATACAATCATTTGTCTTATCATTAGTCATTTTTATTTATTACAGTTAAAATATTTTCAGTTTTTGCCATCTGGAAACCATTAACAAGAAGCTGATGTCAGATCCTTACATGCTTATGAGGATTCTTTATAACAGTATGACGATATACAGTAATTCTGGCCACCACTAGGGGGAGCTAAATGTTTAAAGATTTATGCAGCATTTTTTGGACTTAAGGGGTTTTTCACTTATAGAAAACTAGTTTCAATATGTTTCCCAGCCTATAACATACAGTTAGTACTCGCCCTCCCGCTGTTCGGCACCAGTTCTCCACCGCAGCTTTGGTTTCTGCGTATCGGTTGCAGAGGTGACACCATGACTGCAACGCACATCGCTGCGACCTGACACTGGACCGGGGCAGGGGGGAGTACTGTCTACGTTTGTGATTTTACATGCTGGGAAACGATTGGGGATCACTTTTCTATAAGTGGAAAACTCCTTTAATGACAGCTGTATAAATCTTTATGCTGTGATCTCCCCTTCGTAATGGCTGAAAGTAGCGGCTGTTACAGTCATATAGCTATCAGGGTACAGGCAGGAGCCGGCGGCGGTGACTCCGGCCTCATAGTACTCGGCTATGCTACTAGTGATTTCAATATTCAGAAAACGCCACCTTCATGTGCTCAATGTGCTGACTACACAGGATGAAAATAACAGGATCTGTGACCAGCAACTCATGTCATCATAACAGCAAATGGATCCAATTGTCAGAGTCAAGATAATCATTTACTAAATGGAAGCGGAAGCAGCGATCGGCTGATCATCAGGAGATCTCTCCTAAGGGGAATATATCATCTATATCGTCTAATAATTAACACCGGAGCGGAGCCTGTTGTACACAGGGGACATGTTGTCTCTTTTCCACAGTATCTGTCTTTAAAGGGAATCTGGCAGCAGGTTTTTGCTATTTAATATGATAGAAGCATGCTGTAGGGGCAGAAAGTCTAAAGGGTACTTTACACGCTGCGATCTCGCTAGCGAGATCGCAAGCGATCGTACCTGCCCCCGTCGGTTGTGCGACACACGGGCATATCGCTGCCCGTGGCGCACAACCTTGCTTACCCCCGTGACACGCACTTACCTGCCCTGTGACGTCGGTCTGGCCAGCGAACCACCTCCTCTCTAAGGGGGCGGTTCGTGCGGCGTCACACGGCAGGCGTATAATAGAAGCGGAGGGGCGGAGATGAGCGGGACGTAACATTCCGCCCACCTCCTTCCTTCCGCATTGCCGGTGGAGGCAGGTAGGGAGAAGTTCGTCGCTCCTGCGGTGTCACACACAGCGATGTGTGGTGCCGCAGGAACGAGGAACAACATCGCTAATAAGCAGAAAACGATTTTTGGTTTTAGGACGACCTCTCCAAAACCAACGATTTTTGTCTCTTTTGCGACCGTTTAAGGTCGCTCATATGTGTCACACGCTGCGATGTCGCTAACGGCGCCGGATGTGCGTCACAAACACCGTGACCCCGACGATAATTCGTTAGCGATATCGCAGCGTGTAAAGCACCCTTAATTCCAGGGATGTGTCAATTGCTCAGTAGCTTGCTGTAATTTCAATCAGTGTTTTATCAGCAGGACATTATCACTAGAGGATTAGGTCTCATGTGGTGGCTAGTCCAGCTAGTCTGTGTAAACCTGACCCCAGCACTGATTGGCAGATTGCTGACAATATACAGTGTACATAGGAAACTGCCAATCAGTGGTGTGGGCGGGGTTATACAGAGCTCAGCATTCCGAGTTCTGCTACATCTACAGCAGTGAAGACAGGGATTATATCAAAACTGCACAAGCAGTTCAGTAATTGACACATCCCTGGAATCAGACTCTTTGCCCCCACATTATGCTGCTCTCAGATTACATAACAAAAATGTTGATAATGAGACTGCTGAGAAGTGATCTCTGTGGAAAATCTATTCTTAAGGTCAGTGGTGTCAGGAAACACAGGAAGATTTCAGGAGGCTCCAGAGGGAAATGTATTTTATGTCATAGAATCATAGAATTCAGAAAAATGTTTACAATGAAAGTTACTTTACAAATAAGGAATTTTCTGATGTTACTTTCCTGTTATGTTCTAATCTTCACCCAGTTATCTCCATAGTGATCAACATATACCATAAATACACATAATGCAGCATAAAGGGGCTCGGAGAAGGCGGCAGTGAAGGTGTGTAAGTGTCTGATGGGGTCACACAGCTCATAAAAGGACAACTGCCCGGCCCCATAATCCAGACAGATCCTGAATCTATCACTGGAGATCTTGTCCGGTAACTGGATCTCTATACTGTCATGTCTCACTGAATACTGATTATTATATCTACACAAAATCCAGGACTTGTTATTCTCTCCAATCAGTGACTGATATCCCGCCCTGTCTATACTGGGATAACACATCCCCACCCTCCACCTCCCTGATCTACTGCCCTCCACATCCCAGTAATGGCGTCCTGAGGTAAATCCCCTCCTGCTCATCACCTTATTACACTGGAATCTCTCTGCTGTTTCTGGACGATTCTGGTACTTCTGTGTCCAGGTTGCAGTTTTCAGGTCGTCTGATATAAGGAGATTATTAGCAGCTGTGTTTACATCCAGTAATATGTCTGCAGGATCCTCCACATAGATCCCGCTCCTTATACCTGATATTACCTCACATAATGTGTGTAATGTGTGTGAGATCACAGCCACATCCAGGTCATCTCCATCATGGAGCTGTTTATCATGTCCCCCTGTGTCCTCATCACCTCCCTCCTCCTCAGGATCACACAAGTCCCCGGTGTCTGGTTCCTGTAAGACGGTCAGTGGATCAGTCATGTTACACAGCTCCTCAATGTGCCTCATCTTCCTGGACAGCTCGTCCTTCTTTATTTCCAGCTGATGGATCAGAGCAGACAGTGACCGTGACTCTTCCTTTTCCTGCCTGGAGATCTCACTCAGGACCTTCTTCTCCAGGTCGTCCACCCGTCTCCTGATGTCTGTACACAGGGCAGTGACTCTCTCGGCTTCTCCAGCTGCTTTCCCTTGAGCTTTTCTCTTGCGCTCCTCCAGACTCCAGACTCTTTCCGCAGCTTTCACTCTCTTTGTGGTCAGTTTCTGGAGAGCATGTCTCAGTTTCTTCTTCTTGTTCTCTGAGGCCTCATCGAGTGACTCCATTTTATGTCCATTATGTTTCCCAATCAAACTGCAGGACACACAGATACAAGCCGCGTCCTCAGTGCAGTAATATTCCAGGATCTTCTTATGAACAGAACATTTCCTTTTCTCCAGAGAAGTGCTGGGATCAGATAAGACGTGTTCTGGTGATTTGCTGTGAGCCCTCAGGTGTTTCTCACACAGAGAAGCCTCACAGTGTAGACAGAATCTAACAGCAGGTACAGGAGAGTCCACACAGTAAGTGCAGCAGATCCCGGTGATCTCTTGTTCTTGCTGAGTAATCAGGAATCGTTCTGCGACATTATGAAGATTTATGTTCCTCATCAGCGCCGGCCGCTCCTGAAACTCTCCTCTGCATTCAGGACAGGAATAAACTCCAGACTCGTCCTGTGTATCCAGCACACGATCAATACAGACCCGGCAGAAGTTGTGTCCACATCTCAGCGTTACAGGATCCTTAAAAATAGATAAACAGATGGCGCAGAGCAGCTCGTCATTCAGATCAGCAGACGTCATGGCTAACGGAAGAAGGAAGAAATGAAACTGAATGTGAATGTTACTCAATATTTAACAATGTTGTAGTTACATCCATTCACTTAAACCCTTCACCCCCAGATCAGCAGACACCGTGGCTCATAGTTGAGGGAAGGAGGAAACGAAACTGATAATACTTAGCGATGTTGTAGTTACACCTATTCACTTAAAGGCGTGGTTCACCCCTTTTCATTATGGGCCACATCGATATAATGTTGAGAAATAAGGTTTCTTTCAAATACCTTGTGTTGCCAATAGTGCCTGTGAGCAGCGCTATTGTGGTCCGCTTACCCCATCACGTGACCCCTGGGCTCCATGACCCCCAGCATCCGGTGTTGTCATGCCAACTGAGGCTGGCTGCAGTCTCCATGAGTGACTGGGCAGTGGGCGTCGTTGCACCGCTCCACACAGCCCAGCATGAAAGTCCATCTCCCTGCTCCCTCCTCTTTCACTCCAGAGCAAACAAGCCGGAGCGATGCTGGGCTGTGACGAGCAGGGAAACGCCACCCACAGCCCAGTGACTCACGGAGATTGGGGCCGGCCGCGGTGGTGTCATGTGAACAGGAAGTTGACATCACCCGATCCGAGGTCACGGAGCCCAGGGGGTCACGCGATGGGAAACAGCGGTCCGCAATAGTGCTGCTCACAGGCACTATTACCAACGGAACGTATTTGAGAGAAAGACTAAATTACTTACGGTAATGGGATTTTCCAGAGCCCACGACAGCACCCACGAGAGAGGGATCCGCCCCCTTCAGGACAGGAAACCTACAGATAAAAAAGGGGCAGTCCCCCTCCCTCATCAGTTGGTTGCAGAGAACCGGGAGAGGAACCGCCACAATTAGTAACAATACAAGACAAAAGTAGAACCATCAAACCCAAAGGGTGAAGAAAACAAAAGGGCAGGGGTGTAAAGGGTGCTGTCGTGGGCTCTGGAAAATCCCATTACCGTAAGTAATTTAGTCTTTTCCTTTCGCCACGACAGCACCCACGAGAGACTTAGAGAGATAACACACTCAGGGAGGGAAAAAACCACACGAAGGGCCAAGCCTCCAACGGAAGACAGCGGAAGAGCAAAGGCCAGCCGGCAAAGACCGGAACCCGGACGGAGAGGGCAGAATACAGCCGTACAATACCACCGAAGGAGACACAGGCCACATCCATCCAAGGAGGAGGCAACCGCCCAGGAGAAGGATCCGACACCGAGGAGGCTAGGGAAACCCGCCGCACCACAGACGAGAGGGGAACAGCAGCCCACAGCCATCGGGACAAGGGACGGCACGCCACGCGAGGCTCACCGCCGGACTCCTGAAAGACAAAGAACAAAAACAAAGACCAACCCCTCCGCCAAGGGGCCGACCGAGCGACAGAGGCGAGGACAGAGCCCCACGAAACGAAGGAACGGAGAAAATACCCCGCGCGGGAAGAACCCAAGACACCTCGCGCAGCAGGAGAACAACCGGAACGCCCCAAGGAGGGAAGGACCAACGGACAGTGTCGGACAGGCACAAACACGCCCAGGAGAGGCAAGGGCGACCAAGATACAGAGGAACAGGCACAGCACCGCGCTGGACGAGGAGGAGAAGAGACCCAGAGGAGAAGCAGGAAGCCCGAGGCGCCAGGCCAGGCGGAAGGTCAGGGAGGCGCAAGACCGCAGAGGCGCAAGGCAGGAGCGCCGTAAGGAGCAAGCACCAAAGCGCAAGACCCAGAGACGCAGGAGAAGAACACAGGCCCACACGACCAGGAGGGACCGAGGCACAGAAGCACAGGCGCAGGATGCACAGAGCCCAAGAGGCACAGAGTCCAAGAGGCACAGGGTCCAAGAGGCACAGGGTCCAAGAGGCACAGGGTCCAAGAGGCACAGGGTCCAAGAGGCCCAGAGGCCCAGAGACCCAGAGGCAGAGAGGCAGAGAGGCGAAGAGGCACAGAGGCGAAAAGGCATAGAGGCCAAGAGGCACAGAGGCACGGATGCCAAGAAGGAAGAGGCACCGAGGTACAAGGGCCAAGAGGCCAAGAGGCACAGACGCACAAGGGCCAAGACGACAAAGACCAAGAGGCACAGAAGCCCAGAGGCACAGAAGCCCAGAGGCACAGAAGCCCAGAGGCACAGAAGCCCAGAGGCACAGAAGCCCAGAGGCACAGAAGCCCAGAGGCCACGAAGTCCCGAAGTAGGAGACACAGAGGCCCAGAGGCACATAGGCCAAGAGGCACAGAGGCCAAGAGGCACAGAGGCCAAGAGGCACAGAGGCCAAGAGGCACAGAGGCCACGAGGCACAGAGGCCACGAGGCACAGAGGCCACGAGGCACAAAGGCCACGAGGCACAAAGGCCACGAGGCACAAAGGCCACGAGGCACAAAGGCCACGAGGCACAAAGGCCACGAGGCACAAAGGCCACGAGGCACCGAGGGCAGGAGACACAGAGGCCCGAGGCCAGGAGGCCCAGAAGCAGGGGGTCCGGAGGCACAGAGGCACGGGGCCCCGAGGTCCAAGGCCGGGAAGGCCAGGAAGCCACAGAGGCCCAGAAGCCACAAAGGCAGAAAAAGCCAGGGGGCCCAGAGACCGGGAAGGCCGGAGGCCAGGAGGCAAGGAAGCACAGAGGCCAGGAGGCCACAGAGGCAGGCGGCCAGGAGCACAAGGCACATAGGCTCGAGGCCAGGAGGCACCGAGGCCAGGAGGCACCGAGGCCAGGAGGCACCGAGGCCAAGGCAGAGAAGCCCGAAGCCAGGAGGCACAGAGGCCCAAGGCCAAGAGGCACCGAGGGACAGAGGCACGCGGACAGGAAGCACGAGGCCAAGAAGCACGAGGCCAGGAAGCACGAAACCAAGGAGCACGAGACCAGGAGGCACAGAGGACCGAGGCCCTGAACACAGAAGTCCGGAGGTCCCGAGGCCACACGGGCGCAGGAGGCCACACGGGCGCAGGAGGCCACACGGGCGCAGGAGGCCACACGGGCGCAGGAGGCCACACGGGCGCAGGAGGCCACACGGGCGCAGGAGGCCACACGGGCGCAGGAGGCCACACGGGCGCAGGAGGCCACACGGGCGCAGGAGGCCACACGGGCGCAGGAGGCCACACGGGCGCAGGAGGCCACACGGGCGCAGGAGGCCACACGGGCGCAGGAGGCCACACGGGCGCAGGAGGCCACACGGGCGCAGGAGGCCACCAGGCACCACCGAGGCCACCAGGCACCACCGAGGCCACCAGGCACCACCGAGGCAAACAGGCACCACCGAGGCCACCAGGCACCACCGAGGCAAACAGGCACCACCGAGGCAAACAGGCACCACCGAGGCAAACAGGCACCACCGAGGCCACCAGGCACCACCGAGGCCACCAGGCACCACCGAGGCAAACAGGCACCACCGAGGCAAACAGGCACCACCGAGGCAAACAGGCACCACCGAGGCAAACAGGCACCACCGAGGCAAACAGGCACCACCGAGGCAAACAGGCACCACCGAGGCAAACAGGCACCACCGAGGCAAACAGGCACCACCGAGGCAAACAGGCACCACCGAGGCAAACAGGCACCACCGAGGCAAACAGGCACCACCGAGGCAAACAGGCACCACCGAGGCAAACAGGCACCACCGAGGCAAACAGGCACCACCGAGGCAAACAGGCACCACCGAGGCAAACAGGCACCACCGAGGCAAACAGGCACCACCGAGGCAAACAGGCACCACCGAGGCAAACAGGCACCACCGAGGCAAACAGGCACCACCGAGGCAAACAGGCACCACCGAGGCAAACAGGCACCACCGAGGCAAACAGGCACCACCGAGGCAAACAGGCACCACCGAGGCAAACAGGCACCACCGAGGCAAACAGGCACCACCGAGGCAAACAGGCACCACCGAGGCAAACAGGCACCACCGAGGCAAACAGGCACCACCGAGGCAAACAGGCACCACCGAGGCAAACAGGCACCACCGAGGCAAACAGGCACCACCGAGGCAAACAGGCACCACCGAGGCAAACAGGCACCACCGAGGCAAACAGGCACCACCGAGGCAAACAGGCACCACCGAGGCAAACAGGCACCACCGAGGCAAACAGGCACCACCGAGGCAAACAGGCACCACCGAGGCAAACAGGCACCACCGAGGCAAACAGGCACCACCGAGGCAAACAGGCACCACCGAGGCAAACAGGCACCACCGAGGCAAACAGGCACCACCGAGGCAAACAGGTACCGCAAACAGGCACCGAAGCAAACAGGCCCCGAGACAAACAGGCAGAAGGGCAAAGAAGCCAGGAGGCCCCGAGGCCACAAAAGCCAGGAGGCCAGGTGGCCACAGAAGGCAGGAGGTCCGGAGGCCACAGAAGCCAGGAGGCCATGAGGCCACAGAAGCCAGGAGGCCATGAGGGCACAGAAGCCAGGAGGCCACAGAAGCCAGGAGGCCCGAGGCCACAGAAGCCAGGAGGCCCGAGGCCACAGAAGCCAGGAGGCCCGAGGCCACAGAAGCCAGGAGGCCCGAGGCCACAGAAGCCAGGAGGCCACCAGAAGGCCACAGAAGCCAGGAGGCCACCAGAAGGCCACAGAAGCCAGGAGGCCACCAGAAGGCCACAGAAGCCAGGAGGCCATGAGGGCACAGAAGCCAGGAGGCCACAGAAGCCAGGAGGCCCGAGGCCACAGAAGCCAGGAGGCCCGAGGCCACAGAAGCCAGGAGGCCCGAGGCCACAGAAGCCAGGAGGCCCGAGGCCACAGAAGCCAGGAGGCCCGAGGCCACAGAAGCCAGGAGGCCCGAGGCTACAGAAGCCAGGAGGCCCGAGGCTACAGAAGCCAGGAGGCCCGAGGCCACAGAAGCCAGGAGGCCTGAGGCCACAGAAGCCAGGAGGCCACCAGAAGGCCACAGAAGCCAGGAGGCCACCAGAAGGCCACAGAAGCCAGGAGGCCACCAGAAGGCCACAGAAGGCCACAGAAGCCAGGAGGCCACCAGAAGGCCACAGAAGCCAGGAGGCCACCAGAAGGCCACAGAAGCCAGGAGGCCACCAGAAGGCCACAGAAGCCAGGAGGCCACCAGAAGGCAAGAGGTCCGGAGGCCACACAGGCCCGGAGGCCACAGAGGCCAGGGCCAGGACACAGGGGCCAGGACCACAGGGCCAAGGTCCACCGAGGCCAGGAGGCCATAGGAGTCAGGAGGACCCAGGGGCCCAGGAGCTCAGAGGCAGGAGGCACAGAGGCCACCGAGAACAGACCCAGAGGGCACCCCGGCGCACACCCCAGGGCAGACACCACCAGGACGCCGGCCACAGCACAGCAGGAGGGACGCCGCCGGCAGAGGGACTGACCGAGAAGGGGAGCAATCCCCGGACAGAAGGGCAGGGGGAAGGGCTGGCAGAGATCGACAGCCGAGCCCCCCCCCTGAACCGCAAAAGCAGGAGCACAGCGTTTGGGACACCGACGCTGGACGCAGCAGGCCCAGCGCATAGGCCACACAGGCGGTGAAGACGCAGGCACGCGTCAGGGAGAGGCACTGGCCCAACCGCCATGTACTCACCCGCACCGCAGCGACCGGCCCGGATGGAGGGGACCACGGGCTTCACTAGGAACCTTCCCGGCCGCTCCCCCGGAAGAGCTCCTGGATTACATCCGGGTCACTGCAGCAGGGAAGCGTGCACCTTCGACGCGGCAGGGCCCCCCCTGCCGCGCACCCGTCTGGGAGAAGCACACCCTGCTGCAGGCGTCATATCTCCCGGAGGCAAAGCCGGGCAGGAGAAAGAGGACGAGGTGCACCGGAGGACGGAGTCCACGAAGGGAGCTCCACCGACCGTGCTTCCGGATCCAGAGCTCCGCCGTTCCCTAGGAGACCGCACAGACTCAACAGGACCCAGGCACTGCAGGTTCCTCTCCATGCAGGACAGGAAACCAACTGATGAGGGAGGGGGACTGCCCCTTTTTTATCTGTAGGTTTCCTGTCCTGAAGGGGGCGGATCCCTCTCTCGTGGGTGCTGTCGTGGCGAAAGGAAAATATTGTTTCTCAATGTTATACGGATGTAGCAAAAAAATGGGTGAACCGCATCTTTAACTCCTTAATAGGAATCTGCCACCAGTTGTTTAATACCCCTTGTGAGAGTAACGTGATGTAGGGGCAGAAACCCTGATTTCAGAGTTGTGTCACTTACTTCACTGGGTCCTGCATTTATTATTAAAAACTGTTTCCTCTGTTGCACAGCTACAAGTTTTCTGAATGCTGAGCTCTGTATAACCCCACCCAGGCCACTGATTGGCAGCATTCAGTCTACAATGTACATAAGCTGAAAGCTGCCAATCAGTGGTGGGTACAGAGAGAAAGAAGGAGCAAGAAAAGCACAATACGGTGATACCATAACACAATTGTGAATAGATAAGGGATTTATGCTCACCAGATTAAGTTGTGTATCACACAAGAACTTTAGAGTATATCAGCTGCCGATGGTCACACGAGAGATGATTGAGGAGAGTTGTAGGAAATACACGTGACTTCTATCTCCGCTGCTGGAAGGTGAGACAAACGGGTGGGGAAAAACAACAAAAGCACTCCTTAGTATCTTCAGTAGGGACCTTCGCAGCTGCAATAGAAACAACACCACTTACTTTAATGGGTCCTGCATTTTTTATTAAAAACGTTTTTTTCTGATGCACAGCTTCATTACCAGTTTTCTGAATGCTGAGCTCTGTATAACCAGACCACTGATTGGCAGCATTCTGTCTACAATGTGGATAAGCAGAAAGCTTAAAATAGGAAATATGCATGACTTCCACCTGCGCAGCTGGAAGGTAAGAAACAGGTGGGAAAAGACAAACAAAAAGCACTCCTTTGTTTCTTCAGTAGTAAACTTCGCAGCTGCAATTGAAACACCACAGCTATGCAGCGCTGAGCTCCTTCAACATAGTCAGCATAAGTATGAGCTATAGCCGGCATAGGGAGGAGTGAAAAGTGAATATTTACAGGAGAAGGTTGTGGCTGCAGCTGAGATTACAACTACCTGTTACATCACTGCAGAATAGACATTTACCTTAACCCTTTCAATACTTGACGGATTGAAATACGGTAAAAAGGATGCAGGAGACACAAGATGATTCCTAAGATTTATTTCCTAAGCATCTCAAGGTATTCCAACCTCATTAATCAGGAAAAAAACCCACAAAGGCGCAGGCATCTCAAAAAAGTCCACATTTCAAAATGCGCCAAGGTCGAGCACGTGACATGTCAGAGGTCACTCTTAGTTTGATTCAAAAGTAAAAATATGCAAAAAAAAATGCTGAAATGTCATGTATATAGACAATTTGGCATAAAATTATATATAAATACAAGCTTTATTTAGTATCTCCGATAAAATGAGTGCCTGCGATGTGTATAGAGCTTGTAATCTTGTGGGGATGTGATAACTGCAGTGCTGTTAGTAAGATGAGCTACAATGATGTTAGGATCGCAGGCTGATAACGAAGGACGGGTGGACAGTCAGAAGAAGAACATCAAAAGGAAGAGAGGTTGGTCAATTACAAAGTGGAAAAAGTGGTCCACGTCATACACACTCGCCGCCACTGAGGTCCTTGAACAGGCGCACTACAATACTTTGATCTGCCCTGAGCAGGGCAGATCAAAGTGCGCCTGCGCAGGACCTCAGTGCCGGCGAGTGTGTATGACGTGGAAGCGTCATGCACACAGGCTTCAGAAGACAGAGGAGCAAGATGGCCGAGAGAGGAGGCGCCACTCACCAGGCCAACCAGCACCGCAGCGACCGATTTAGGTGAATATTATAAAGTGTTTTTTATGTTCTCAACGGCCTGCGCTCTTGTATACAGCATTCTAACATGCTGTATATAAGAGCCCAGTGGTGGTGGCCGCAGCTTATAGGCCATAAAAATGGCAACAGGTTCCCTTTAAACTTTTGTAAAAAATAAACTGAAAATTGCGGCATGCAATATTATTCATCCCCTTTACTTTCAGTGCAGCAAACTCACTCCAGAAGTTCATTGAGGATCTCTGAATGATCCAATGTTGTCCTAAATGACTGATGATGATAAATATAATCCACCTGTGTGTCATCAAGTATCCGTATAAATGCCCCTGCTCTGTGATAGTCTCATGTTCTGTTTAAGGCGCAGATAGCATCATGAAGACCAAAGAACACAACAGGCAGGTCCGTGATACTGTTGTGGAGAAGTTTAAAGCCGGATTTGGTTGCAAAAAGATTTCCAAAACTTTAAACATCCCAAGAAGCACTGTGCAAGCGATCATATTGAAATGGAAGGAGTATCATACCACTGCAAATCTACCAAGACCCGGCTGTCCATCCAAACTTTCATCTGAAACAAGGAGAAGACTGATCAGAGATGCAGCCAAGAAGCCCATGATCGCTCTGGATGAACTGCAGAGATCTACAGCTGAGGTGGGAGAGTCTGTCCATAGGACAACAATCAGTTGTACACTGCACAAATCTGGCCTTTATGGAAGAGTGGCAAGAAGAAAGCCATTTCTCAAAGATATCCATAAAAAAGTGTCATTTAAAGTTTGCCAAAAGCCACCTGGGAGACACCAAACATTTGGAAGAAGGTCTCTGGTCAGCTGAAACCAAAATAGAACTTTTTGGACACAATACCAAACAATATGTTTGGCATAAAAGCAACACAGCTCATCACACCATCCCCACTGTCAAACATGGTGGTGGCAGCATCATGGTTTGAGTCTGCTTTGCTTCAGCAGGAACATGGAAGATGGTTAAAATTGATGGGAAGATGGATGGAGACAAAAACAGGACCATATTTAAAGCAAACCTGTTTGAGTCTACAAAAGACCTGAGACTGGGACGGAGATTTGTCTTCCAACAAGACAATGATCCCAAACAAAGTAAAATCTACAATGGAATGGTTCATAAATAAATGTATCCAGGTGTTAAGGCCCCGTCACACACAGAGATAAATCTTTGGCAGATCTGTGGTTGCAGTGAAATCATGGACATATTGTTCCATTTGTACACAGCCACAAACCTGGCACTGATTGTCCACAATTTCACAGCAACCACAGATCTGCCGCAGATTTATCTCTGTGTGTGACAGGGCCTTTAGAATGGCCAAGTCACAGTCCAGACCTGAACCCAATCGAAAATCTGTAGAAAGAGCTGAAAACTGCTGTTCACAAACGCACTCCATCCAACCTCACTCAGCTCCAGCTGTTTACAAGGGAAGAATGGGCGAGAATTTCAGTCTCTCGATGTGCAAAACTGATAGACACATACCCCAAAAGACCGCAGCTGTAATCGCAAAAAAGGTGGCGCTACAAAGTATTAACTTAAAGGGACCGAATAATATTGCACGCCCCAATTTTCAATTTTTTACAAAAAATGTAAAATAAGCAATATTCAACTTCATTATTGTGTCCCACTTGTTGTTGATTCTTCGCCATAAAATTTAAAATTTTTACCATTCTGTTTGAAGAATGAAATGTGGGGAAAGGTTGAACAATTCAAGGGGGGGGGGGGGGGGAAGGGGGTGAATACTTTCGTAAGGCACTGCATCTCATGTAATAGTTCAAACTTTTCGTCTGCACCAATACAAGTATGCACCATATAAGTATGATGCATTGAATTAGGCCAGAGATATTATGATGCACTTGGTCATCTATCATCTGCCATCATCTAATCACCATGTCTATCTTCCCACAGGTATGTCAATTCATGCACTCTACTTTCCCATGAACTGATTTCCACTCCACTTTGCTCTGCTGTGTTCTAATACCTAGTATGTCAATTCATGCACTCTACTTTTGCACTATATCTGACCTGTTCTTTCTTTGCTTCAATATCTTCCTGACAGCCTCCAGCATCTCACTGTGATCTTTCCCCCCCTGTTTTGCATCCCCCTTTTATGACCTTTGTTTATTTTGCCTATGTTAGGCTGGTTTCACACTACGTCTTTTTAACATCCGTTGAAAACGTTTTTTTAGCGGAAGTACGGATCCTGCTTTTACAGCAAATAACGTATGCAAACGCATCTGTTATTTTGCAGGATCCTGCACTGGATGTTTAGGGGCGGGCATTGGAGTCATGTGATCGGGAGTGAGGGGAACTAGACTGGGAGGAGGCTTCTGACAGCTGCAGACGCTGGTAACCAAGGTAAACATCGGCCTTGGATACCCGATATTTATCTTGGTTACGAGTGTCTGCAGCTGCTAGGAGCAGGGCTGCCTGCACGCGTAACCAACGTAAACATCGGGTAACTAAGAGAAGTGGTTACCCGATATTTACCTTGGTTACGAGTGTCCGCAGCTCTCAGGTGGAGAGGGAGGGAGGGAGGAAGGGGGAAAGACAGATAGAGAGAGAGAGGGTGAGGGAGGGAGGAGGAGAGAGAGACAGATCACGCGAGACTGGTTCTGGGCATGCTCAGTACTTTCTGGGCATGCTCAGTACAAAAGCAGGATCCTGTCTATCAGCACGCCAGCGTTCACCTGCGTTCGCGTGCGTTATAGTGCGGATCCGGTGACTTGCAGTATTTTGACGCAGCTCAAAAACGCTACAAGTAGCGTTTTTGAAACATGTTAAAAAACTGCAAGTCACCGGATCCTCACTATAACGCACGCAAACGCAGGTGAACGCAGGTGGACGCGAGTCCATTGCAAATGCATTGAAATGAAAACGCATTTGCACTGGATCCGTACTTCCGCTAAAATAACGTTTTCAACGGATGTTAAAAAGACATAGTGTGAAACCAGCCTAAAGCTGCATCTTGTTTTTTTTTTTTTTTCTTTGATTGAGTGATCAAGGGGTTAGTCTTGCAACCCACCCCTTCACAGCTGAGTGCACTTGTATGTGTATATAGTGGGGCAACTAAAAGTCTGCACAAGACTTTTCGTCTGCACCAATACAAGTATGCACCATATAAGTATGATGCATTGAATTAGGCCAGAGATGGGCCGGAAGTGACCGGAAGGTAACCACATACATAGGCACTGTAAACAATGTTTGTGTTTCTATTCACTCTCACCCCTATAATACTTCACTTTTTACTGCCCCCTCTGATCCCCAAACCCAGTAATGAACTTTTCATTTCTCCTTCTATCCTCCCCACCCATCTCACCTTCCCCTCAGACATTTTCCTCAATATTACACCCAGTGTCTCCAGACACACACGGCCACCTCACGGCCTCTCCTGCTCCCACCTACTAACACTCTCTGCTTCTCCTCACTGCTGGAGATATCTCTCCTAATCCTGGTCCTCCTCACCACATCCCTATTGTCACTTCAAACCCTCATCCACAACCTAACACAAATTTCCGCAACCTCTCTAACCTCATACCCATCCACCCAGCCCCCGCTCCCCCAGTCCCACTAACAGGAGCTCTATGGAACGCTCGCTCTGTCTGCAACAAACTATCCTATATTCATGATCTGTTCATCACTAATAAACTCTCCTTCCTCGCCATCACAGAAACCTGGCTCACCCCCTCTGACACTGCCTCTCCTGCTGCACTTTCTTATGGTGGTCTCCAACTCTCTCACACCCCCCGCCCCAGTAACAAGCATGGTGGAGGAGTTGGTTTGCTCCTGTCCGACCAATGCTCCTTTACACCAATTCCACTACCACCCTCTGTCACGCTCCCCTCTTTTGAGGTGCACTCCGTACGCATCTACGCCCCCTCCAACCTTCAGCTGGCTGTCATTTACCGCCCTCCAGGGCCAGCCACTGCCTTTTTTGACCATTTCACCACCTGGCTACTACACTTCCTTTCAACCGACATCCCCACCATCATCATGGGTGATTTCAATATCCCCATTGACACTTCCCACTCATCTGTCTCCAAACTTCTAACACTCGCTTCCTCCATCAGCCTCACCCAATGGTCTTCTGCAGCTACTCACAAAGATGGCCACACGCTGGACCTCATCTTCACTCGCCTCTGTTCCCTATCTAACCTCTCTAACTTGCCTCTCCCCCTGTCTGACCACAACCTACTCACATTCTCTTCCCTCTCTTCTCCAAGTATGCAACCCCCCCTCCACAAATTTTCACACCCTCGCAGAAATATCAAAGACATTGATTTACACGCCCTTTCTCAGTCCCTTCTCCCCCTCACAGACAATGCATTTCTACATGATGCAGATGCCGCTGCAACTTTATACAACACTACAATCTCTGCAGCTCTCGAATCAGCTGCCCCCCTCACACACACCAAAACCCGCACAATCAACAGGCAACCCTGGCACACAAGGCAGACTAAAGAACTAAGACGGGCTTCCAGAATTGCTGAGCGCAGATGGAAGAGGTCTCATTCCACTGAGCACTTCATTGCATATAAAGAGTCCCTCACCACTTTCAAGTCCACACTCACTGCTGCAAAACAAACCTACTTCTCATCACTCATATCTTCTCTCACAACCCTAAACAGCTATTCAACACTTTCAATTCTCTCCTCCGTCCTCCGGCACCACCTCCCTCTCCTCTCATCTCAGCTGAAGACTTTGCCTCTTTCTTCAAGCGGAAGATTGACAACATCAGAGCAAGCTTTGGCCCACAATCACCACAGCCCCTTATCATAGCTACTCATCCCTCTTCCTCCAAATCCAGCTTCTCCACCATGACAGAAAACAATCTCTCCACTCTACTCTCAAGATCACATCTAACCACCTGTGCACTGGACCCGCTACCATCGCACCTCATCCCCAACATCACCGCAGTCCTCATCCCAGCCCTAACCCATCTCTTCAACCTATCACTAGCAAGTGGTGTATTCCCTTCATGCTTTAAACATGCCTCTATTACACCCATCCTCAAAAAGCCCTCCCTTGACCCATCCTCTGTGTCAAACTATCGCCCCATATCCCTTCTCCCCTACGCCTCAAAACTACTGGAACAGCATGTCCATCTTGAATTGTCCTCATACCTCTCCTCCTGCTCCCTCTTTGACCGGCTTCAATCTAGCTTCCGACCACATCATTCTACCGAAACTGCCCTAACCAAAGTCACCAATGATCTACTAACCGCCAAAGCCAAGCGACACTACTCTATCCTCCTCCTCCTGGACCTGTCCTCTGCCTTTGACACAGTAGACCATTCCCTCCTACTACAGATTCTCTCATCTCTGGGCATCACAGACTTGGCCCTATCTTGGATCTCCTCATACCTAACCGACCGAACTTTCAGCGTCTCCCATTCTCATACCACTTCCTCATCTCGCCCCCTATCTGTCGGTGTCCCTCAAGGCTCAGTTCTTGGACCCCTGCTGTTCTCCATCTATACCTTCGGCTTGGGACAGCTCATAGAGTCCCACGGCTTCCAGTATCATCTCTATGCCGATGACACACAGATCTACCTCTCTGGACCTGACATTACCTCTCTACTAACCAAAATACCACAATGTTTGTCTGCTATTTCATCCTTCTTCTCTGCGCGATTCCTAAAACTTAACATGGACAAAAGAGTTTATTGTCTTTCCTCCTCCTCACTCATCTCCTCCAACAAGCCTTTCCATCAAACTTGACGGTTGCTCACTCACCCCAGTCTCACAAGCTCGTTGCCTTGGAGTGACCCTCGACTCTGCTCTATCCTTCAAGCCACACATCCAAGCCCTCTTCAACTCATGCCGATTACAACTCAAAAATATCTCCCGGATCCGTGCTTTTCTTAACCAAGAATCTGCAAAAACATTAGTGCATGCCCTCATCATCTCCCGCCTCGACTACTGCAACCTCCTGCTCTCTGGCCTCCCTTCCAACACTCTTGCACCCTTCCAATCTATCCTAAACTCTGCAGCCCGCTTAATCCACCTCTCCCCTCGCTACTCCCCAGCCTCGCCACTCTGCCAATTCCTTCACTGGCTTCCCATCGCCCAACGACTCCAGTTCAAAACATTAACCATGACATACAAAGCCATGCACAACCTGTCTCCTCCCTACATCTGTGACCTAGTCTCCCAGTACCTACCTGCACGCAACCTTAGAGCCTCACAAGATCTCCTTCTCTGCTCCTCTCTTATCTCCTCTTCCCACAATCGTGTACAAGATTTCTCCCGTGCATCCCCCATACTCTGGAACGCTCTACCTCAGCACATCAGACTCTCCCCTACCGTGGAAAGCTTCAAGAGGAACCTCAAGACCCACCTCTTCCAACAAGCCTACAACCTACAATAGCCCTCAGCCCAGTAGACCATTGCGCAACCAGCTCTGTCCTCACCTATTGTACCATCACCCATTCCCTGTAGACTGAGCCCTCGCGGGCAGGGTCCTCTCTCCTCCTATACCAGTCTGTTTTGTACTGTTAATGATTGTTGTACGTATACCCTCTCTCACTTGTAAAGCGCCATGGAATAAATGGCGCTATAATAATAAATAATAATAATAATAAAAACTGCTTTTTTTACTCAGGTGGCACCAATATTAGCTTCATAGATGGTCATTGCTAGACACAATTAAGCTTCAGAAAGGTCTAGTGCACAATCAGCTCAGCGTTCACCGCAGACACAGAACTGCTCGTGGTTCTGGGTGCATATTGCACCCGACAGGTTCACTTTAAATGAATGTGAACATCTCAAGCACTACATGACTCAAGATGAAAATTGTGAGACTCGTCTGTCGCCCAGGGCTATGGGGTACTCCCGGCCCGTATATTTACGGGGATACTGTCACGGGAGAATACTGGCCGTTGCCCGGTTCCGTGACCCTGGGGACGCTTTATAATGGGGAGTATTTATAGGGGAGATTAAAGTCTTTTCTGTGACGCCACCTGCGGATTGCAGTTAGGATGGTGGAACCGCTGCTGCTGGGTTGGTTATCCCTAGGGCTGGTGGTAATGGCAGCTGTGGTGGTAGGCCCTCTACAGGTAGGGCCGGGCCCTGGGGAATAGATAGTGGAGACTTTTGCTGAAGAAGGGAGGCCACACTGTGGGGTGTAAGTTAACAGTTTTACTCACTCTGGACCCTTGGACGGCTGGTTCAGGTCCTTGTAGTTCGTTTGATGACTCAGTTGCTCTGTCCCCAGCACCCTCAGTGTGGTTGGGTCCCCGTAGCATGAAGTCTGAGTCCCAACTGTCTTTTGGCAGTCTCCTTGTACGTATGGTGGGCATTGTGGACCCTGTAAGGTTGGTCCGTGGTCCCGAACCCTGATCCGCTTGTTACTGCCGATACCCCCGGATCTGTGGGTCAGTGAAGGTCCCCTCATTGTGCAGGTATTTGCCAGGCCGCGTGAAGCTGGCGCCTGACCTAGGACCCTGTGCCCCATCAGTGCTCTGGTTCCAGTGGTACTTGGGTGTACTCGGGTCACCATTGCACGACCCAGCTTGAGGCACTTCCATTCACTTTCACTCTCCTGACTTGACTGACTGTTCCCTCCCACCAGGCTGTCTAGTCCCCTGGACTGGCTCCGCTCTCTAGGTGGCCATCCCTGTGGTGTCTGACTAGCCAATTACCCTTGGTGTGGAGTGGAAACTGGGATTTTGTGTGTGTGCAGATGTTACTGGCACTGGTGTTACAGGTCCCTGGGGGTAGGCCCTGCATCCAGGTGAGGATGCAGTACCTAGTAGTGCCCTGAGTAGTTCAGGGGCGCTACATTTCCTGTATAGGACTAAAAAAAAAAATTGAAATCTGAATTCCCAAATGTTGAAATTGCACTCAATTCATGTGCTTGACGGTGACCAACTCTACTGGAGAACGTACTTTTTCAAAACTGAAACTTCTAAAAAATCTGCTTCGTAATCACCGTTTCCACTGGCTTCCCTCATGTGCATGGAAAGTGACATCCTGAAGACCAATGAATTCAAGCCAATAAGAAAAATTCTCTGAAAACAAAATCCATACCTCCATAGTGTGCCATATAATGTATGACTTACTGAGGATTGTGTTTGTCGAGCCTTGTGTATTGTTCAGGTGTTTATCATGTTGATCACTTCAATGTTTTTAATGTGCTCACACCAGTTTTGTTGACGTGCCAATAAAATAAATATATTTAATATTATCGCCATTTACTTTTTATTCCTGTAAGTGGTTGTCGTAGAGGTCCCAGCACAGTGGTTTGCCCAGGGGCCCAAAATGCTGTTAAAGGGAACCTGTCACCGGTTTTTTACCTATAAGATGTGGCCACCACCACCGGGCTCTTATATACAGAATTCTAACATGCTGTATATAAGAGTCCAGGCCGCTGTGTACAACATAAACACTTTATAATACTCACCTAAACCGGTCGTTATGGTGGATGTGGCTCAAATGGGCATCTTTGTCCTCTGGTGGTGGCGCCTCCTCTTTCGGCGATCTTCATCCTCCTTCTGAATCCTGCATGAAGCGTCTACGTCATCCACACTCGCCGGTCCCGCGCATGCGCACTACAATACTTTGATCTGCCCTGCTCAGGTCCTGAATGCCGGCGAGTCTGAATGACTTAGGACGCGTCATGCACCACGGCTTCAGAAGATGGAGGACAAAGATGGCTGAAAGAGGAGGCGTCGGCACCGGAGGACGAAGACACCAATTTGACCCACATTCACAGCAGCGACCAGTTTAGGTGAGTATTATAAAGTAATTTTTATGTTCTACACAGCGGCCTGGGCCCTTATATACAGCATGTTAGAATGTTGTTTATAAAAGCCCAATAGTGGTGGCTGCAGTTTATAGGCTAAAAAACTGGTGATAGGTTCCCCTTAAGATGGCCCTGGTCTGGAGACTTGTAACCAGTCTGTACATCACAACCCATTCTCAGATTGTGAGACATGGATGAATGAGGCCGGCCTCACAGAGGTCACCTCACACCTCTGCCGCTTCTCTCAGCTATATTATCTAAGGGGTTTAAATTCCGGTTGCTTCGCCATCTCCATTCCCGGCCTTTACAGCAGAGTATCTGCTCTATTTTATAGATGACACCAACTGCTTAGGTGAAAGCACAACATCTCTGGAGACATGTAGGGTGGCACGAGGTGGTAGGGGCGGGCGAGGGATTGACTCCAGACGCCCCCGAACACTACATGAAAACCGTGGCTCTGGCTGGGTGCATGGACATGTGTGGTGTAGGTCATGCCTCTTAGCAGACCGCATGTCACCATTGCCTTTGGCAGGCCAGGACCAGACAGCAGTGTAGACTGACACCGAGACCACCAGTCCTTATTAAGCAAGTCTTTTACTGAACAGTTTCCACAGTTCTTTCGGCATTACATCACATGTGAGCAGGGGCTGGCTGGCAAATTTTGGCCTGAGGGTCAAGCACACAGCAGCAGCCTGTGATACCAATGTGATATGACTGAAGTTTGAATGACTATTAGATAGGGATCATGATCAAAAGATAGGAGTGATCCCAGATATTATTTGATCCATCAATAATTCAGTATCAAAGAAGATGTCCTTTGGAGGGCCAAAATGATTACCAAGGAATATATGTCACACATGTCTTGAAGCAGTTGAAGATAAAGGAAGTAACATTTACAGTTCCACTTACAGGAAACTTGTGGTTAGCTTAAAGACAGTTTTAAGGATGAAATTTACGGCTCATTGCAATATTTCACTAAACTGTGGTCAGCCAGTTGTCAACTGACAGGATGTGCTGGAAATGTGCAGGAAGCTGCCGTTACCTACAACATTTTGTGGTCAAGTTACATGAACATGACTCAGCTGTCATATGCTGGTGACCATTTAGACACAACCTACAATATTTTCCTATAAAATATACACGGAACTCGCTTAAGGTAGGGAAATACCTTCCAGGACATTGGAGTGTACGTACGCACTGTTCCTGTGATGCAAGATGCCATGTTGATTCCTTATCTTAACTCGAGTTCCCTCCGATGTGAAAGGATTGCTACAACATAACGGTAATGTTGATGCATATTTCTGTTATTGTATAAGTTTCTATGACTATAAGATTCTAAATGCCTATGTACCATTGATTATATTCATGTGCTATTAAAATAAATAGTATCTTGCTATAAAGAATATTAGTATTCGTGCCTGATTAGGATATCAGTGAGCGCTTCGTAAGTACGGGCTTTCAGCCCCCTTCTTAGTAGAATTTAGCAAGACATAAATTGGCGTAGTCGGCAGGATTACTTCTATAAGAAGTAATTAAACGAATTTTTGTAATTTAGAAGTTAAAAACATATATTTGGCAAATTTCCAGATATATTTTTTCAATCTTTTTGCATAGTGTGAAAATGTTCAGAAAACGTAAGGATAATGTTAAGGAGGTTGTTGTGGAGATCCCCGGCTGGACTGAGGCTCCCTACAATCTTATAGCACATGAATTGGTCAATTGTGGATTGGCAGAACAATGGCAGAATAAGCTTAAGGGTATTGAAGCTACTGATGTTGTGAATGTACTCAGTGGTGCCCCTGTGAAAACAGGTGATGTAGTGTCTTGTGAATTGGCAGAACAATGGCAGGACAAGCTTAAGGGTAGTGAAGCTACTGATGTGAATGTATTCGGTAGTGTCCCTGTGAAAACAGGTGATGTAGTGTCTTTAGCACGGCACAAACAATGGCAGGATAAGCTTATGGGTAGTGAAGCTACTGATGTTGTGAATGTATTCGGTAGTGTCCCTGTGAAAACAGGTGATGTTGTGTCTTTAGCACGGCACATCTGGATTTTGGCAAGTGCATATAGTGTAATGCATGAGCGTAATCTAAATATGCAGAAGAAAAGTTCCCAGGTGGAACAAAAGATGATAGAATTAGGTGGCCTGAAAACAGTTATGGAATGTAATACCAGACTGTTGAAGGATAAATTGGAACATTATCAGAATGTGGCACAAAAAGCTGCCATAAAAATTGCTCAAAATAAGTACAAGAAAAGAAGAGGAAAAGTAAATAAAACCAAAGTACATAAAAGTATCGTCTCAGCTTCTATAAACTGGGATCCCGATACTTGGGATGGGGATGTGTGGGATTCATCTTCATCATCTGATGAGGAGGATTACCATAAAGGAAAGATTCAGGCTAATCCAGTAAGGAGGCGCCTAGAGAGGACAGAAAATGAGATCATCCGGGAACATGTCCGGGATGGTCAGGGGAATCTGCAATATGACGAAGATGGTAATGCCATCATAAATGAGAGAACGATTCCTCATGTAAAAAATAGAGTAACCATTGAAGATTACTCTCAAGGAGAAGTTGATAGCATTTTAACACAGTTTAGACAAAAACCAGGAGAAGGAGAAATTCCCTGGTTGGTCAGGGTGCACGATCTCGGAGGAGGTGGAGTGCACTTTGACGCTGGAGACGTGGCAAAATTTGTCACCATGTCTCAAGACCCAGTAATTCAGAGATCAATAAAAAATAATTTTGTTGATCATAATGAGCATGGTACTCAAAACTTAATCATGATCTTAGCCCATGCTTTTCTGGACAAATATCCATCAGAAGCAGACTTTCCTATCAATGATAAACCTTGGTATACCTTAAAAGATGGTATGGAAAGGCTGAAGGAAGAAGCAATGAGGAATGCTCTTCCTCTTTTTGGAATGGATGATGATTATCTCCAGTACCCATTGACAGCCAGCATAAGAAATAGGCTGCTTAAACATGCTCCTCCAGCATACAACACAGTTATTTTAACCTTAACTGTAGCGCTGACTGGAGAATCAATCGGTGTAGTTCTAGGGAGGATGAGGGAGTTACAGGATATGGGACAGTGGGATAAATCGTCCCCTGGAGGCCATGTTGGTAACAGTATGCTAAACAATCCTGATTGGAAAGAGAAATCAGTAGGGGACGCCCCACGGGTGTCTCGCAAAGACATGTTCCAGGCTTTGCTTAAAGCCGGGATCAATAAGGAAAGGATTGATGGAAAGGAGACAGGAGAATTATGGAAGTTGTACAAACAGAAAGTTCTATCCACAAAGAAAGTGACCACTAAAAATGTGGAAGGGGGTTCAAAAACCCCCAAGGTAAAGAAATCAGAGGGAAAAGGGGAAAAACCCCCAAAGAATGTGTCTTGGGAAGATTTTCAGTCAGTTTATCCATGGGAAGAACTGGCTGCAGCCGTGGCCACAAAGGTCACGGAAGGAAGGGCTAATACACAGACTGAAGTCTGTGTAAATGAAAGTTCAGAAGGAAGTGATTTACCATAGGTAGCCAGCCAAGCCCCCCTATTGATAAAAAGGGACGAACGTCCCTACGTCAATCTTAGCATACATTGGAAAGGGGGAAATGTTCAAAGAGTCCCAGCTTTGATTGACACGGGGGCGGAGGCTACTTTAATTCATGGAAACCCAGAAAAAATAAAAGGACCTAGAGTAAAAATTGCTGGACTAGGTGGTCAAGTGATCACCGGGGTTCAGACACAGGTAGCTTTGAAGATAGGTAATTTACCTATCAAGAAGTATACGGTGCTGGTAGTTCCTATACCAGAATATATTTTGGGAATTGATGTCCTAAAAGGGATGACTCTTAATCTAACCGAAGGAAAATTCTCCTTTGGGGTTATGTCTTGTCATAAGGAAATGCAGATCTCACATTATATCAATGATATAATGATACAAGGACAAGATGAGCAAAGTGTGAAAGATCAATTGACAAAACTGGTTGCTCATATGTGGAGTAAAGGATGGGAGGTCAGTGATGCCAAGGTTCAAGGACCGTCTCAGGTGGTAACATGTCTAGGGATTCAGTGGAACAAGGGGCACAGAGAGATCTTGCCCAATGCCAGACAGAAAATTATTAATTTTCTGGTCCCTAAATCCAAACAGAAGACTCAGTCTTATATTGGATTGTTTGATTTTTGGAGACAACATATCCCTCATTTGGGACAAATGTTGGCTCATTTGTACAACGTAACGAGGAAAAAATATGAGTTCCAATGGGGAGAGGAACAGCAAAATGTGTTTGAGATGGTCAGGGAAGTGTGGCAAGACATTGAAGGGAATATTCAAACTACCAAGACCACTGTATTTCATGTCGATGCTCATGTCCCTACTAACTCACTTGAACGTTTGTTTAATTCAGAAGCAGATAAAGCAGCAGCCATCAGACAAGTCAGTCCAACAGTTGACAAGGCAAGGTACAGCTGTTTGGGCACACCAGAAAGAGCGACACCTTATTCCGCAGGTTTAGACCTCAGTACATTGGAAACTGTCGTGGTACCCCCAGGTAAGGTAAAACCAATTTCAACAGGATTGGGTTGCCATATACCAAAGGATCATTATGGTCAAATAGCCACTAGTTCTAGTTTAGTGTTAAAAGGAGCCATAGTGGTGGGAGGGGTAATAGAGGAAGATTATCAGGGAGAAATCAAGGTACTGATGCTAAATTTTGGAAATGAACCTTTGATATTGATGAAACACCAGAGGGTGGCTCAGATGTTGATTATCCCAATAAACTTGTCTGAAATAAGAGAAGGAACTGCCCCGGCAGAATTAACAATACGGGGTACTAAAGGTTTTGGATCCTCTAATATTAAAAGTGTAGGAGCAAAAATATGGATTCAAAACCTCCAAGGACCGCCCTCAGAGACAGAGGTAATAGCGGTCGGAAAAGATCGTACTCTCCTGATAATGAGACCAGGAGTGGAGAAGTGGGAATATGTCCCACAAGAAAAATGTTATTTACGAGAATAATAGTGTATCTTTATTTGCAGATGGTGTTGTAAATAAGCGGAATCCATGGTATCGGTTACTGGGAAGAGCTCGATAGTGATGAGATGGAGAAATTCCTGTGTCTGATGTTTGCCTCTTTGGTCGTTGGATGGACAAGTCTACATCAGGAGGAACCTGTGGCGAATGAATTTCTGATGCACCATCACATTTTCAACACACAGATTTCTGGATCTGTACACATTCTTCGGTTACAGCCACCAGTATCCCTTATCTGGATGTCCCGGTATCGATGGAGGAAATCTTAAAGTAGAAAAGTTGTTCTGATCATCTTGCTGATAAAGACACTCGATGTGTTCATCTATAGAATGCGACAGTACCCATTTCCGTAGTGGGATGGATCAATCTTCCATGGTGGCAAGGCAATTTGAATGCAACAGTCACCAATTTGCAATATCTGGCTTTTAAGGGAGGAATTTGGGTACTAAGATATAAGACTGGACTGACTAACCTGGGATTCATCTCTATGGACTGTAGATGCTTTTAAACCCAGCTTATTGGAAAGGACAATTCATGATATGTTATGGCCTTATGCCAATATGTTCATAAATGGGACTAGTGAAACTTGTAGTAACATATCGGGAAATGTAATGTGTAATGATTCCTTTGAATATCGAGCAAATGCCAAAACACATGATATTCAAGGGAGCTTTTCAGATAATATTGCTTTTAGTTTTAATATAATATACATAGTAGTGAAAGTGATTATTATATTTGTGATTCAACGTTTATCTAAACAAACCAAGAAAACAAAATTTGTGGCAAACAATATTTCTTGGTCATGGTATGGTATATTCCGAGTGATCTTCTTCTAGTGGAATACTGATGATGGAAAATAATCCCTGGGATCAAGGACCGATTGTGATACCAATGTGATATGACTGAAGTTTGAATGACTATTAGATAGGGATCATGATCAAAAGATAGGAGTGATCCCAGATATTTGATCCATCAATAATTCAGTATCAAAGAAGATGTCCTTTGGAGGGCCAAAATGATTACCAAGGAATATATGTCACACATGTCTTGAAGCAGTTGAAGATAAAGGAAGTAACATTTACAGTTCCACTTACAGGAAACTTGTGGTTAGCTTAAAGACAGTTTTAAGGATGAAATTTACGGCTCATTGCAATATTTCACTAAACTGTGGTCAGCCAGTTGTCAACTGACAGGATGTGCTGGAAATGTGCAGGAAGCTGCCGTTACCTACAACATTTTGTGGTCAAGTTACATGAACATGACTCAGCTGTCATATGCTGGTGACCATTTAGACACAACCTACAATATTTTCCTATAAAATATACACGGAACTCGCTTAAGGTAGGGAAATACCTTCCAGGACATTGGAGTGTACGTACGCACTGTTCCTGTGATGCAAGATGCCATGTTGATTCCTTATCTTAACTCGAGTTCCCTCCGATGTGAAAGGATTGCTACAACATAACGGTAATGTTGATGCATATTTCTGTTATTGTATAAGTTTCTATGACTATAAGATTCTAAATGCCTATGTACCATTGATTATATTCATGTGCTATTAAAATAAATAGTATCTTGCTATAAAGAATATTAGTATTCGTGCCTGATTAGGATATCAGTGAGCGCTTCGTAAGTACGGGCTTTCAGCCCCCTTCTTAGTAGAATTTAGCAAGACACAGCCCATGAGCAGCGGCCCATCCTTGTTGTATTTGCCGCCGGCTGCTTCATGTAGGGAGTAGAGGTAACAAGTTTTTTGAAAAGATAAAAGCCGAAGTAATGATGATATAGTTGTGGTCAAATGCCGACAAAATTTTCATCCACGTCTATCAGTGTCCTACTATATATATATATATTAGAGATATATATATATTATATATATATATATATATATATATATATATATATATATATATATATATATATATATATATATATATATATATATATATATATATATATATATATATATATATATATATATATATATATATTAGTGCTCACTTCAGTTATCCTATTCAGTTATATGTAGTTTTTTTTCTGAATGTGAACACAGCTCCGCCCCTTTCGGCCATGTTTTTTCCATCTCCTATATAAGAAAGTCCTTAGTTACCCCTCTCCACCCATAGCAGTTTTTAATTGCAATGAGATGACACACAGTTCGGGTCACAGAGCTAGGGACCCCAATATAGAGATATACCTTGACGAGGTTTTGGGGCTCAGTTACATTGATCAATGCGATTGCTAAATATCTCCTTTTTCCTAATATTCATAGCAGGTATGCAATTCATTATTCACATGTTCAAATTAGCAAGTAGCATTTTTCATTGTATATTCCAATATTTTTCCATATGCTTGAGGCATTATACCATTATCTAAGTTTGATGTGCAGCCTTATTCTTATATATAGTATGTATTTTTGGCTTGCACTCATATATATATATATATATATATATATATATATTAGTGCTCACTTCAGTTATCCTATTCAGCTACTGAGAGAAGTGTCTGGGACTCTACTTAGCACGTGACCATAACTGTGCAAAATGCATATATCTATCACTACACTGGGAATACAGGGGAATCCTGACAGTGTGCACAGCACTCTATCACCATTCAGCAGTCTGCTCTCACATAGGGACTACAGAAATCTGTCTAGAGCTCGGAAAACAGTGTTGGAAAAAAAATGTTGCCTGGAAATTGCATGTTGTCCACAGAGTTGGTTTATATATACTCGCCTCCATTATAAAACAGACAAAACAGTCCACCTAAAGAAGCCGCATATTGACTTTTTTCTCTCTGTGTAAATGTCAGTGCAATGTACGGTCAGTGTGTTAGTATACTCACCTGCAGCGACCTTCTGTGTGCTGCACCACTCTGCTCCTCTTCTCAGTGACATCACCGCTCTGCAGACTCTCCTGGTTGCACTAAGATCTGCTCCTCTTCTCACTGAGGTCACCGCTCTGCAGACTCTCTGCGTCGCACTGTGCTCTGCTGCTCTTCTCAGTGACGTCACCGCTCTGCAGACTCTCCTGGTTGCACTGAGATCTGCTCCTCTTCTCAGTGACGTCACCGCTCTGCAGACTCTCTGCGTCGCACTGTGCTCTGCTGCTCTTCTCAGTGACGTCACCGCTCTGCAGACTCTCCTGGTTGCACTGAGATCTGCTCCTCTT